>NC_141044.1:36122500-36422500 GCF_052040795.2 Danio rerio
TGCAAAAATACGTACCGGGTGTTTTTTCTCCTAAAACGTCCACGGGATTACGGTTTCAGGATGAGCCTGGGTTAAAATTTTCTGTAGTGTACGTGTGTGAATGAGTGTGTATGGGTGTTTCCCATTGATGGCTTGCAGCTGGAAGGGCATGCGCTGCGTAAAATATATGTTGGATAAGTTAATACATTTATCCATTTTTACCTAATTAATAAAGGGACTGAGCCGAAAAGAAACTGAATGAATGAATGATTATTTATATATCTAATTGTATGCCTTTATTTATGGATTTTTTTTATTCATTTAATATTAATACAGAATTAATGCTATACAATATACAAAATAATACCATATCTTTCATCACAAAAGCAAAACACACACACACAAAAAAAACATAGACACATTAGAATAACAGAAGGAGTCTTGCATGTGTACCTGCCTCACACAGACAAACTAAATGTGGGTCTGATTTATGTGTGAATCAACAGTGTCTGCATTGTGGATTAATATCCTGCATATGAATGAGATCTCAATCCTTGAACAAGAAGCTGAGCTGGATTTCAATTACACTTCCATCCGCTCTTGTAATTCAATATTGGTGCAGCAGGTCTGAGTGACCCGGAGTAATCAAAGCTGCAAAAACACAATCACCGTCAGCTTTCAGATTATATACTGTACCATTGCAGGACACAGAAATACACGAGTCACAGCCAACGGGACGACAGATGAGGACACGTTTGCCCAACAGTCATCTACAACTGTGCATAATAAGCACACACACTCACAAATACACACACACTCGATCATTTAGATGTATTGCGATCGTTCACAAGGTCAATGAGTGCTGGAGACTGATGGACGTTTGAAGCAAAGATTTGACACTGACAGAACCTAGACGACCAGATCTGGAGATATTTGTGCTTTTATGTCTCTTACCTTATAGATCTTCCTACATATTTACAAAAGAGTAAAAAATAGAAGTAAAAAGCTAAATCTATTTGAAAATAATATAAAAACATTAACTTATGTTAAATTACAGAAATTTTCTTAAATTTAAATTTCTGATGAATTTCTGTAATTTAACGTTTGTTATTTTATGGTGAATTTCTGTAATTTAATGTTTGTTATTCTATGGTAAATTTCTGTAATTTAACATTCGTTATCCTATGGTAAATTTACGTATTTAATGTTCGTTATTCTGTGGTAAATTCCTGTAATTTAACGTTCGTTATCCTATGGTAAATTTCCGTATTTAATGTTCGTTATTCTGTGGTAAATTTCTGTAACTTAACATTTGTTATTCTATGGTAAATTACTGTAATTTAACCTTTGTTATTTTACAGTGAATTTCTTTAATTTAATGTTTGTTATTTCGTGGTAAATTTCTGTAATTTAACATTTGCTATTTTAAGGTAAATTTCTCTAATTTAACGTTTGTTATTCTATGGTAAATTTCTGTAATTTACCGTTTGTTATTCTATGGTAAATTACTGTAATTTAACGGTTTCAATTTTACGGTGAATTTCTCTAATTTAGCGTTTGTTATTCTATGGTACATTTCTGTAATTTAACGTTGATTATTCTATGGTAAATTTCTGTAATTTAACGTTGATTATTCTATAGTAAATTTCTGTAATTTAACGTTGATTATTCTATGGTAAATTTCTGTAATTTAACGTTGATTATTCTATGGTAATTTAACGTTGATTATTCTATGGTAATTTAACATTTATTATTCTATGGTAAATTTCTGTAATTTAACGTTGATTATTCTATAGTAAATTTCTGTAATTTAACGCTGAATATTCCATGGTAATTTAACGTTGATTATTCCATAGTAAATTTCTGTAATTTAACGTTGATTATTCTATAATAAATTGCTGTAATTTAACGTTGATTATTCTATGGTAATTTAACCTTGATTATTCTATAGTAAATTTCTGTAATTTAACGTTGATTATTCTATAATAAATTTCTGTAATTTAACGTTGATTATTCTATGGTAATTTAACGTTGATTATTCAATAGTAAATTTCTGTAATTTAACGTTGATTATTCTATAATAAATTTCTGTAATTTAACGTTGATTATTCTATGATAATTTAACGTTGATTATTCTATGGTAATTTAACATTGATTATTCTATGGTAAATTTCTGTAATTTAACGTTGATTATTCTATAGTAAATTTCTGTAATTTAACGCTGATTATTCCATGGTAATTTAACGTTGATTATTCTATAGTAAATTTCTGTAATTTAACATTGATTATTCTATGGTAATTTAACGTTGATTATTCTATAGTAAATTTCTGTAATTTAACGTTGATTATTCTATGGTAATTTAACGTTGATTATTCTATGGTAATTTAACATTGATTAATCTATGGTAAATTTCTGTAATTTAACGTTGATTATTCTATAGTAAATTTCTGTGAATTAACGCTGATTATTCCATGGTAATTTAACGTTGATTATTCTATAGAAAATTTCTGTAATTTAACGTTGATTATTCTATGGTAATTTAACGTTGATTATTCTATGGTAATTTAACATTGATTATTCTATGGTAAATTTCTGTAATTTAACGTCGATTATTCTATAGTAAATTTCTGTAATTTAACGCTGATTATTCCATGGTAATTTAACGTTGATTATTCTATGGTAAATTTCTGTAATTTAACGTTGATTATTCTATGGTAATTTAACATTGATTATTCTATGGTAAATTTCTGTAATTTAACGTAGATTATTCTATGGTAATTTAACGTTGATTATTCTATGGTAAATTTCTGTAATTTAACGTTGATTATTCTATGGTAATTTAACGTTGATTATTCTATGGTAAATTTCTGTAATTTAACGTTCTCTATTTTATGGTTAATTTTCGTAATTTAACATTCGTTATTCTAGGGTAAATTTATTTTATTTTTTCCGGCACCCCAGCTGACCTGACCTATTTTCCTTTTTTATAGGAAAATAAAGAGGTAAAAAGTCAGATGTAGGCAGACTTTTTTGAAAAGTCAAAGCTTATTTGAAAAAATAAGGTGTAGTGAAAAGTGTCATCCATTTTATTATTGAAACATTTAGAGGCATAAAGATCTAGCATTAACTACAATAATATTACATAAATGATCAATACATCTATACTGATTTACAATATTGCAAATAGCACAACAGTTTTATAATCATATAAAGAGAACGCCATGCAGAGAAAATGGTAAAGCACAAAAAAAGTGAAGAGATTTGATATGTATTGACCTCTGGTGTCTCAGTGTGTCTGCTCTTTTGTGCTTTTGCTCCAGTGAATATTTTCAGTGTTATCAGCCATTCTGCTGTGTACGCCAGCATTGCAGACGATGACTGAGAGCTGGATTTCTGCCACTGTAATGCCATTAACATGGATTTCTTTCAATGGATTTGTGCACTCAGTGGCGTCTGGAGAACCGATCCGGCTCCTTTAACCCTGAAGTTTAGTTTAGCTGATGTCTAAATCCAACCAATGAAGGATTCTCTATGTGCTTGTCTAAATATAACAATGAATTTTACACTACAGAATATACACTATGGTAAAAAATCATGTAAAGAATTTAATAAAATATAATAAAATAAAATAAAATTGGTATAACGTAAAATAAAATAAAACTAAATCTGGCATAAAAAATAAAATAAAACTGGTATAACATAAAATAAAATAAAATAAATGAAATGAAATCTGATATAAATTAAAACTGGTATAACATCATATAAAAATAAAATAAAATATAAAAATAAATAAAATCTGGTATAACATAAAATAAAAATGGTATAAAATAAAATCTGGTAAAAATAAAAGAAAAGACAACAAAATCTGGTATAAATTAAAACTGGTATAACATTATATAAAATAGAATAATAATAATAATAATAATAATAATAATAATAATAATAATAAAATCTGGTATAAAATAAAATAAATCTGGTATAACATAAAATAAAATAAAATCTGGTATAAAATAAAATAAATCTGGTATAACATAAAATAAAATAAAATCTGGTATAAAATAAAATCAAATAAAACTGCTATAACATAATATAAAATAAAATAAAATCTGGTAAAAATAAAATAAAAGACAACAAAATCTGGTATAAATTAAAACTGGTATAACATTATATAAAATAAAAATAAATAAATAAATAAAAAGAAATAAAATCTGGTATAAAATAAAATAAAACTGGTATAACATAAAATAAAATAAATCAAAATCTGGCATAAAATAAAATAAAATAAAACTGGTATAAAATAAAATAAAACTGGTATAAAATAAAATAAAACTGGTAAAAAATAAAATAAAATAAAATAAAATCTGGTAAAAAGTAAAAGAAAAGAAAACAAAACAAAACTAAATCTGGTATAAATTAAAACTGGTATAACATCATATAAAAATAAAATAAAATATAAAAAGAAATAAAATCTGGTATGAAATAAAATAAAACTGGTATATCATAATATAAAATAAAATAAAATTTAAAAAGAAATAATATCTGGCAACAATATAAAAGTGGTATAAAAAGAAATAAAATCTGGTATAAACAATAAAACAAAATAAAATCAAATAAAAGTGGTTTAAAATAAAATAAAATAAAATAAATGTGGTATAAAATAAAATAAAAAAATAACAAAAAAAAAGTGGTATACAAGTAAATAAATGTGGTATAAAATAAAATAAAGGGGGTTTAAAATAAAATAAAATATAATTGGTATGAAATAAAATAAAATAAGTACAGAATAAAATAAAACTGGTATAACATAATATAAAATAAAATAAAATATAAAAAGAAATAAAATCTGGGATAAAATAATATAGAATTGGTATAACATAATATAAAAATAAAATAAAAATAACAAAAAATTAAAAAGAAAAAAAATCTGCCATAAAAATAAAATCTGGTATAAAATAAAATAAAATAAAATACAACAAAATAAAACAAAATAAATGTTATATAAAATAAAATAAAAAAGAGGTGTAAAATAAAGTAAAATAAACGTGGTATAAAATAAAATTAAAATAAATAAAATAAAAGTGGTAAAAAATAAAATAAAAGTGGTATAAAATTAAATAAAGTGGTTTAAAATAAAATAAAATTGGTATGAAATAAAATAAAATAAAAAATAAAAAAATAAATAAAAGTAAAAAAATATATATTGATATAACCTAATCTAAAATAAAATAAAATATAAAAGAAATTAAATCTCGTATAAAATAAAATAAAAAATTGATGAAATGAAATAAAATTGGAATAAAATAAATAAGCAAAATTAAAGAAAATGTTTAAAAAACAAAAAACAAAATAAGTCTGGTATTAAATAAAATATGTATAGAATAATAAAAAAAACAATAAAAGAAAAATAATAATTAAATAAAAATAGAAAAAAATAAAATACAACAATAAAAATGGTATAAATATAAATATAAAAAAAATTAAAACTCGCATAAAATAAAAACAATAGAATTGGTATAAATAATAAAAAAAAATTATAAATACAATAAAATTGGTAGAAAATATAAATTAGTAAAAAATGAAATGTAAATGCAATAAGTTATAAAATAAAGTACAATAAACGTTGTACATATTTAAAACAAATGGTATACAAAGTAAAATCAAAAATATAAAATGAAAGTACCGAATAGAAGATATAAAGTGCTATGGTAGAGGATGCTCAGCAACTTATGCAAATGTGGAAGAGAGTTCCAGAACCTGTCCAGACACTGAAGTTTCATCAGCCCAAATCTAATCAACAAAAGAGTTTCTTCAGCATGAATAGATCCACAAAGACAAAGGCGACCTTGTTTGCACACCTTGGCTGCTAGGATTTTTGAATGAAATATTTGTAAAAACCAAAGAATGCACCTTTTTATTTATATCAATTATTTTAATTATGAATAAGATTGTATAAATTGATATTCACACAGAACTGTCCACCATCCTCCAATGTGCAGCAGTGTGACGCTTCATGCATGTGTATGAACCGCCGGCTTATAATGAACACAGCACCTCCGAATCTGATTCCCTTCACATCAGACAAGCAAACATGTCATGAAGTGTGATTAGTCTGGGACGGCAGACTCCTCCAGCTGCAAGTAAGATGTGTTCGTGCTGTAGACATTATTCTGCTAAGCGTCTCCTACAGGTGCTTCTCTCTGGAGACGTCATTAGCAAGCCGAGTCTGACTGTAGCTGCAGGCGGGAGTTTCTTTGTAGTCAAACTAAGAAATACAGCGTCCTCAACACACACACACACATACACAGATCGAGAGCTTCAGCTGCCCTGGGGTTCGTCATCCATCACATCCACACTTCATCATCTACGGTGCAGAATTAGGCCTTCAGAAACCACATACTGGCCTGTATGTTCTCTACTGACATGACAGAAAAACCCTGTTTCCATCTGGTGTTAAAGACATGGGATGTAATATTCGCCACTAGAGGGTGAACTAGTGATGGCTGCTTTTTTGAAATGCTGCTTCATTCACAATGTAAATGAAATATGACAACAAGATGCTGTGGTGCCAGAAACTTGCATTATTGTCAGCTAAGTAAAGTAACAGCTAGTTTTGAGGTAACTTATAAGGATGCCTGATAGCATACCAGTGCTTGCACCTCAATGTGCAAACTGTCCACCCTAAATTATTGAATATTACAAATGTTACATATCATTTAGATCAGACAGGTGAATATGTATGGAATCAGATTAGTCTCAAAAGAAATCCACGCAAAAAGACAAGATGTATACATGCGTAGCCAAATTCACGTGCATAAAACCAAATTCACGTGCGTAAAATATTTATTTATATTCACAAAAAAATTTCACGTGCACAAAATAAAAATACATTTTCATAAAATACGTTTCACAAATGCAAAACACCATTTGCAAATGTATAAGAGTGTAAAAAAGTTTTGAATGGTTAAAACTTGCGCGTTCATCCTGAATGAGAATGTGCAAATCCTCTTTCACGTACGACTCCCCCTGGATACGTGTGTATATATTTTTGAGACTTTCCTGCCAGAGTCAAGACTACTCGTACCTTTCAGCCAATCAGATGAGAGCTGTATTCAATACACCAACTCTGCGCTTCTTTTACGCAGACTGTTCCTCTCCAGCATGGCGAACGGAGAAAGAAGCAGTCGCACTTTTTAAAAATTTATTTATTTATTTGACCATATCCTCACTCTTTTTATCCATTATTTTGCCGCAGCAACGCTCTTCTAATTTATTGTCTCGCAACCCCATTAGCAACATGTGTCCTGCAGGGTAATCATAAGTATCATTCCGGCCAATTCAGCATTGCAGCGTCATTGTGGTCCAGTGGTCAGCACGTTGGGTTACCATGCTCTTAAACCTGTGTTTGAATCTCATGTAAGTTGTTTTTTTTTTTTTTCATTTTTATTGTTAAGACATATAAAACTGTAAGGTTGTTGAACATTTGAAGTTCTAAAGCAGCTGTTTTCTTAAAAAAGACGTGATAGTGTCATTAGAAACTGAATGAAGCTGAAAAAAAAGATCCTCACCTGAGTAAATGTTTTTTTTTCAGTCTCATTCAGTTTCTAATGACACTATCACGTCTTTTTCAAGAAACTCTTATACATTTGCAACTGGTGTTTTGCAATTGTGAAACGTATTTTATGAAAATGTATTTTTATTTTGTGCACGTGAAAATTTTTTGTGAATATAAATAAATATTTTACGCACGTGAATTTGGTTTTATGCACATGAATTTGGCTACGCATGTATACATTGTGTCTTTTGCGTGAATTATTATTGAGTCTATTCTGACTCCATAAATATGCACATTGAGACACTGGCATATCGATGGTTCACACGACTCGTTCTTAACAGATTCACTGACAAACCGTTAGAATTAAAAGTGAAAGCAGGAGAGGGGCTGTTTCAGATCAAGTTTAACACACACAAACTGTCAGCAATGCCCGTACGGTCACTCATCCATCAATGTAGAAAAGTGATGTATAATTATAATTTTCGTAATTAACAAAAATGTGTAAACTGACCACTGGGAAAACTCCCAATCATAGATATTTGTGTTTATACAACAGTTCTGTCTGGCAGCAGAGCATATCTATGCCACCAAGTGCAATATCAATATTTAAATACACATATTCATTAATATAATAAATCTCAAGAGTGGTCATAACAAAATAAAAATAGCTTATTTCTCTGGATCTGAACATTCTTTGAAAGATTTAGCATAGTGTATATAAATCAGCAAAAAATATAACACCGTTTCCCAGTGCTGGAAGGGCATCTGCTGCATACAGTATATCATATGCTGCATAAGTTGGAGGTTCATTCTGCTGTGGCAACCGCTGATTAATAAAGGGACTAAGCTAAAAAGAAAATGAATGAATAAATGATTATAACACTGTTCAAGTTCAAAAATCGAACATATTGTGCCTTTAAACCCTGTTGATAGCTTCTGACACTTGTAATCAGATTGCATTTGTTGAAATGGATCTTAATATCAGGTTAAATGGGGTCTAAAATCAAGGTTTAGCTTCAGTAAGCATAGGAGACTTGTATGATCCTAAACCTTTGAACAATAGTGCATGACCAACAAACTGTGCACTGACAATCTGCCAAGAACGAGAGAGTTGAAACCCAATTTTCCCATTTTTATCAAACTTAAAGAGAGGTCTTTGGCCACAGGATCACATTTCCTGCTATGAAAACATTAATACAGCGCTGCATGTTGGTCCTCGGCTGTGGTGCACCTGGGTCCGAGCCCAAAAGCCCATATGGACAATCTAATCTAATGACTGCTAATGTCTTTAAGTAAAATGAAAGCAACCCATTTTCATGGTGCAGTTTTCTAAAGGTCATTGGTTTTAGAGCATTAATTTTAATTCATTCTGTTTTGTGTTGAGGAAATTAGACCTAATTATGACTAAACGTTTTAATGATTTCACAAACAAAAAAAGTAATACATGCAATAAATATTCTGTAATAAATGCTCAAATAAAATTAGATTTAAAGTGTCATAATACAGTTTTTAAAGCTTTCAAAAAAATTTGGATACTAAAAGAATTTTCTCATAACATTTATTACAGCATCTGCTCTGTTCTCGCAGTGTCTGAAATGGTTCGTTCAAGGATTCAGTCTCTCTCTAAACTTCGCCTTTCTGAGAGTCTGCTCTGCTCTGATTGGTCATATGATTGCACAACCTATTGTGATTGGTCAACTGCTTACAGTACGTGTCAGCAACCACACACTCATTTCCATATCTGATTTTCACTTCTTTTTTTGTAGTTTTACTGTAAAAATGTTACTGTAAAAACAGCTTTTCTCAACATATAGACAAAAAAATAAATAAATAAAAAAAAGTAATGACCATAATTATGACAAAATAATGAGCATGAACTGGTAACACATAGATATTTACTTCGTTCAATCTCCAGTCATTAGATATACCAGTTAGTTACTTATACGCTAAAAAGTTAACTTGTTACATAATTTCTGACATGTGCAAGAAATATTTATTTAAAAAAATGTTTAAAGTATACACACTCTAAATAACAACTGCTAACTCATGTTTGAGTCAAAAATGGACACATAAATGTGTGTAAAACATTTTATTGTGTGTTTTTGGTAATTTTATCATTATTTTTACTTACCTACTTTTTAAGTAAATTGATATTATTAGTTTTTAAATAAAACTATTTAAAAATTATTCATGGAATTTATACACACACACTTAATTAATATGTAGTACATTCATTTGTGAAAGTTTTTGTGCTGGGCAAAATTCAAATCAAATCCAAAATAAAAGTCTGTTTTCACATAATTCAAGTGTGTTTCACTTCAATTCAATATTTATAATGTACAGTTGAAACCAGAAGTTTACATACACTGTATAAAAAGGCATGTCGAGCAAGACCTATAAATCTGACTAAGTTACGCCAATTCTGTCAGGAGGAATGGGCCAAAATTCCTTCAAACTATTGTGAGAAGCTTGTGGAAGGATACCCAAAACATTTGACCACAGTTATACAGTTTAAAAGCAAAGCTAAAAAAAATACCAAGAAAATGAATGTAAACTTTTGACTGTCTAGAAATTAATAAAACATTCTCAAAAAAAAAAAAAAAAAAACTTCTGGCATTTAGTAAATGTAAAGGATTTAGGTAATCCTAATGGACCTAAAACGTTTAGTATGATTTACCATCAGACATTTTTAAAAAAATGGTTATGTTCTTTTTTAGAGTGTATGTAAACTTTTGGTTTTAACTATATACAAGTACACACATGCATGTATATTTGAGAAAATGTTTATTCATATTTACATATAAAGTATGTATGTATATGATACAAATTATATATACATTTAAATATGTATGTAACAATTTTTTTGTATAACGTTGTTTCTATGTTCAGTGCTCAGCATAATTACATAAGTATATCCATTTTGAATATTTATATCCATTTCTCAGTGAATATAGGCAATGCATTTTGGTGCATTTAAACAAAACAGATTTTTTTAAACAGATATATTTATTAAAATTATATTTTACTCACCAAACAAATTTAGAAATTGAAAGATAAAACTATTAAATTTAAGCAATACATTGCAAAAAAATTAAAAATAAAATAAAAATTACAAACTATAAAATTTAATCTAAATTGTAAAAAACATTTGCCTCTTGATTTTTTCCTCAAAATTTGTATTTAATATTTTTCTATAACATATCATTATGTACAATTTTTTTTGGATAATTATTGTAAGTTATTTTGTTAGATAAGCTCCAGATTTGTCTTCAGTACTGACTAATCTAATGTATATGCACAAATATAATATTGTACAGCTTCTTATCAAAAATATGAATTTAAAAGATATGATGTGTGAGGGGTGTACATGTATATGCTGAGCACTGTATGTGTGTGTGTGTGTGTGTATCACATATCTATTATTTATATAATACACAAATATGTTATGCCAAAACATATTTTTATTTCGGATGTGATTAAGTGCGATTAACTTTGCCCAGCACTTTTTTTTTTTCATAAAAAAAATTTTTTTTTAGTCATTTTAGTCTGTCAAGTTATACAATATGAACACAACAAATATTTAGAAATGTAAGCAAACCATAAACCATCCTAACAAAGAAACAATAATATAACCTCGCTGTATATGAAGTGTGTTGCAGTAGTGAGCATTTTTGATGATTGTTTTTATCCAGTCAATTCATTTCATTGCGTTTAAAGGGCCAGTTCACCCAAAAATTTTAATTTACTCTTAATATTTACTCACGCTCACATGGTTCCAAACCTTTATGTGTTTCTGTCTACTGTTGAACACACACAAGATATACTTTAAAGAAAGCTGAAAACCATTCACCTCCATAGTAAGAAAAACAAATACTATAGTCAGCGTTAGTACAGGTATAGTACAGGTTTCCAACATTCTTCAAAATATTTTCTTTAGTTTTTAACAGAAGAAAAAAAACTCATAAAGGTTTAGAAACCCTTTAGGGTGTGTAAATGATGGCAAAACTTTCACTTCTGAGTGAACTACCCCTTTAACCACAGCTGTAGTCATGTTTTTTTAAAGGTATGTGATAAAACTTTAAATTGAAGACTGTACCACTTCAATCTATTTTTTCCTTTGTTCTGCCTCCAGCTAGTATTGTGATGTAATAATGACATCAGCACAAGAACAGTCTGTATATATGAAATAATGAATGCAGTCCGAGGTCTGTCAGCATATACTGGCACACGTAAAAGCAAACATATGTGTGAACAGAAACACACTGAGCCGGCATGTGGAGATCTGCTCTGCCTTTCATTTCAGTACATCCACAGCCAGAAATGAAGGATCCTGTGCTCAATATGGAGAGGAACACGTGAAAAACAGACCAAACTCCACACAGAGCAGATCTTCACCTGAGGGAAACACATGCTACGGACAGACTTCAGCCCTTTAATTCACTTCACATCAGATCAGCTCATGAATAAAGTAAATATCTGCAGTACGTCTGGCGCTGGAGGGGATATTAAACTCTAATGAATTCTGGGGGAGAAAATACTTTGCACTATTTTGCCAAGTCTTTGTATGACAGCTTTAGGATGGAGGCATTTTTTGTTGTTGTTGTTGTAGTAAAGAAAAACAAAACAATTTATATTATTTTAGATATATCAAGTTATGTAATTTAGTTTTAAAATTATTATATTAAGCATTAAAAAAAATGCTAGATTGTTTCAAACCAAATTTGAGTCATATACACTTACACTTAGACTTAAAATGCTTTTTATTGCCGTTTTTGTCTTGTTTCTTGTTTAGGTACCTAAAAATTCTTAATTCTTAAATTCTTAAATCAAGAAGCCTTTTCTAGACAGTTTTTCCTTAAAACAAACAAAATAATCAGCTCGTGGGGTAAGTAAAATAATCTTGTTTTTGGTTTGAAATGCATTTATTTGATTTGCTCCACTGGCAGATTATTTAGCTAGTTTTAAGTAAAAATAATAATATTTTGGACTTATTTCTGAAAACTTAAGTTATATCTATTTATTTTACTTGTCTGGAAAATGCTTCTTAATTTACATATTTTTAAATATTTAGACTAAAAATGTGACAAAAAAAGAAAAGCATTATTTTGCAGTGTAAATGTAAGACTTTTTGTTGTGTGTTTGTTCATTCATTCATTCATTCATTTTCTTGTCGGCTTAGTCCCTTTATTAATCCGGGGTCGCCACAGCGGAATGAACCGCCAACTTATCCAGCAAGTTTTTTTACGCAGCGGATGCCCTTCCAGCCGCAACCCATCTCTGGGAAACATCCACAAACACACTCATACACTACGGACAATTTAGCCTACCCAGTTCACCTGCACCACATGTCTTGGACTGTAGGGGAAACCGGAGCACCCGGAGGTAACCCACGCGAAGGCAGGGAGAACATGCAAACTCCACAGAAATGTCAACTGAGCCGAGGTTTGAACCAGCGACCCAGCGACCTTCTTGCTGTGAGGCGACAGCACTACCTACTGCGCCACTGCCTCACCCTGTGTGTTTGTTTATAATTATTATTTTTATTTATTACTATTTGTTTGACTATCTATTTATTAGTTGAAGTAAAATTGTTATTATTAAACCTATAAATTAGTGTTTGTCATTTTAGTAAATGTTTAATTTTTACATCTATTGTAACCCTTAATATAAATAATAAAACATTTATTACATGCAAAATAATTAAATTCACACAATACGCAGATTTGACTAAATATTAACACACACACTTGTATATATGGTTTACAAGGTCTCTCTATAGGCGTAATGTTTTTTATACAGTAAAACTGCTTATTGTATGGCGTTACCCCACCCCTACCCCTAGACCCAACCATCACAGGAAGTCTGTGGCAAAATTTGAATGTTAAAAGTTAACAATTAAATATTTTTAGGGGCTTTTCACCTTTATTTGAATAGTATAGTGAAGATTACAGAAAGGAACAGGAAAGATTTGGGAGCAGAGAGAGGGGGAAGGATCTGCAAAGGACCTCGAGCTGGGATTTTAGCTCCAACTTGCCTCAACACACCTGCAAGGATATTTCTAGAAAGCCTAATAAGCGCTTGATTAGCTAGCCCAGGTGTGTTTGATGGGGTTGGAACTAAACTTTGCAGGGCACCGGCCCTCCAGGACCGAGTTTGGAAATGCCTGGTTTATGAGGTCTCTTCATATAGGTGTAAGGTATTTTATACAGTAAAACCGCTTATTATACAGCGCTACCCCATCCCTACCCCTAAACCCGACCATCACAGGAAACCTGTGGCAAAATCTGAATGTTAAATTAAAGTCAAAATATGATTTTTAAGCATTTTGAATTAAGGGGACATAAGGCATGTCCTCATAAACCCTTCACCTTATAGCTGAACTAGGTCATCATACCCATGACATTATTATAAAATTTGGTGTCCTTGTCACAAACATACACCAAACACACACATTCATACACTTAAACATATGGTTTACAAGGTCTCTCTATATCAGGGGTGTCCAAACTTGGTCCCGGAGGGCCGGTCTCCTGAAAAGTTTAGCAGGACACCGGCCCTCCAGGACTGAGTTTTGACAACCCTGCTCTATATAGATAAAATTTATTTCATACAGTAAAAAGGCTTATTATATGGTGTTCCCCATACCTACCCCTAATCCCAACCCTCCCAGGACACCTGAGGCAAAATTAGAATGTCAAATATAATTTTAAGCATTTTTGAACTATGTGGACAGAAGACATTTCCTCATAAATCAGCTTATAGCTGAACTAAGTCATCATGTCCATACCATTATTATACAATTTGATGTCCTTGTAAAGCACATAAACAAGTACACACACACACACACCAAACACACTTCTTTGGTTTATAAGGTCTCTCTATATTGACGTAATGTATTTTATATAGTGAAACCGCTTATTTTATGGCGTTAGCACATCCCTACCGCTAAAGCCAACCATCACAGGAAACCTGTGGCAAAATTTGAAGGTCAAATTATGATTTTCATTTACAAGGACACACGGCATGTTCTCATAAACCACCTTATAGTTCAACTAGGTCATTATATCCATGCCATTATTATACAACTTGGTAAACCACATAAACAAGTACACACACACACACACACCAAACACACACACTTAAGGTTCTGATACAGTCACTGCAGCAATCAGATTATTTTCGACACTTTCCTCAAAGAAATAACCTCTGCTGGGTTTCTGTTATTAACCAGGGATTACTGTCTTGTGTAAAAGCTGAGTATTAGAAACAGAATCAATACTTATGTTCCACTGCTGCCACTAAATGGCCGGAGGGGAAAGCTCTTGAAAAAAAACAAAAAAAAACACAGACATATAGGCTGTATATATATATAGACTTAGCTTTGCTTATTATGAAACAAAAAAAAAAGAAGTTGTGTGGTTTTCCGGCCCCGTGTGACCCTTGCAATATTTGGTATGAGATTGCTGAAGCGCAGGATGCTGGAGGTGTTCAAAGACAGATGCAGAAGAATGAAGGCCTGCGCAAGATATCAGGGGTAAACAAGCTTGAGAGACGCCGCAGGAATCAATGCGGCCTGACGGCTGAAGAACCACAACAACTGCTCTTTATGGAAAAACAAGGTCACTGGATTGTGGACATTTCTTGTACATACTGTACTTGGGATTTTCAGTAAAAGGATTTAAATAAAAAAAAAGTAATCATATGGGGAAATAAAACTCAAAGCAAGTTGTTAAACTAGACTTTCAAGCATAATAAAAAAGTGTATTGTTTAAAGACCACACAAACCTAAAGTTGCTGAGACTTTTATTTCAGTATGTTGATTAAGTGGAATATTAAGTGGGAGGTGTGACTTTGTTTTTGTGCATAATTCCCTCGTAGCAAACTAATGGAAAGAGCAGCATGATTAAGAATATTGTGGCTGAAGCCATCCAAGTGACATCATCAGTGAAGGACCACACCTCCAAACGAGGAAGTGAATCATCAGACTTTGATTGAAGATCACCAAAACAAACTTTTATTGTTAGTGGATAAACTTGCACAGATTAATTATTCACCTAAAGAATAACAATGTGAGCTAGCAAAATAAACATTGTCAGTTTTGATTTCACACAGTGTTTAAGTATCATAAGATATACTTCCATCCACCTAATTTTATGTGCATTTTAGATATGCGTATACAAAATAGTTGATGGAAAAGCCAAGATGCGCGAAAATTTTGACAATGCAATTTGAGGAGTTAAGGGGGAGGGGGGATCTTTGGCATCTGGCAAAGATCTTATCAAAGCCAAAAACCAAATCCATACCAGTGAAATATTACGGTGACATTAAGACCACTTTACCAATCTAACAGAGACATTTAAAATGATACCAAACATGAATATAGTGCTACAACATACACCATTTTAAAACCTTGGACATTTTATGTGAAAATGTGAATGATTTGCTCTGGTCAGAAGGTAACTTAAGGGTCAGGAAAAGGGGGCTTGAGGTGAAAGGAAAAGGGTGAACTTTCTCGCTTTTCCCCCATGTTTGCATTGTCAACAGTGATTTGAATAGAACAGTTGAACAGCTGCTTTCCTGACCTTCTTCTCAGATCAGAAAGTCTATTGTTGTATTGCATAGCAATTCTTATGGTCTTGTCTCATGAAATTCAATAACAGTTCTCAGGGTCTGATATTCTGGAGCCTTACTAGAGCATCTGTGCTCTGCGTATCACAACTTTAAAAGCCACTAAAGGCGTTCATTGCATGTCGGCAATGTCTTCGGAGGCACAAGTAATTTACTGTATTCAATAAAGAAAAGATTCATGCAGCTTCTCCTACCGCAGCAAATTTGTTTTTACCATCAAATCACAGTCGAGGAGGGGTGGGACTATAACACGCAACTGTCACCACCGCAACAGCGCAAAAAACGATTTAGTGGACACACAGCCTTATAATCTTTAATGGAGCTGAGGCAACATGAACAATAAACACCTCTTTTTTAAAATATTCATTCATTCATTTTTTCCACAGCGGAATGAACCACCAACAATTCCAGCATGTTTCAACTATGTTTTATGCAGTGGATGCCTTTCCAACCGCAACACAGTACTGGGAAACACCCATACACTTTCATTTACACACACACAGTCATACACTACAGGGAATTTAGTTCATCTGATTTACCTATAGTGCATTATATTTCACCTATAGTGCCAACACTGGGAGAACATACAAACTCTACACACAAATGCCAAATTGCCTCAGCTGGGACTCGAACTAGTGACCTTCTTGCTGTGTCACGACAGTGCTAACCACTGACCCAACATGCCGGCTATTTTAAAAATAGAATTATGTATTATTATTACTATTTGTTTCATTATTAAACAGCCCCTATTTTGCATTAAAGAGGTCATATTTTGGTTTTAGGGGTCTCCATCAACAGGCTGATATGCGTGCAAGGTTAAAAACACTTTCGTTGTCTTATAATATGCATTTATTTTTACCTAATTATCCCAGCAACTCCCAGATGATTCGTTTAGTGATTCATTTGCTCCCAAACCCCTCCTTAGCGCAAAGCTAATCTGCGCTGATTGGTCCGATGATCCAGTCTGTTGTGATTGGTCGACAGCTTTCAGCGCAAGACAGAGAGAACTGCCCACCAAGGCTACAGTATAAAGTTGCACAGAGTATGTGAGAGCCCAATGCAGGAATGCAATAAAGCAGTTAAACACCAGCATATTACTCTACGCTTAATCATAACCCCAAGTAATAACAATGACACACATTTAGTATTAATCCACACAGTGGCAAAAGTTGAACGAATTTTGAAAATTGACCGCGCCACGTGTGAGGAACAGCTGATGGTGCCCATAGCAAAGCCATACAGCAGAGGATCGCCAGTTCAGAAACGCATTTAAATCAGTAAAGGAAGAAGTATGCATCACGTTTTTAACGTAGTTTTGGATGCGATATGTAAATAGCCCAATACAGATTTAACCTGAGAGATGCAGCACAAGCACTGATCCATAATAGATCCATGATTACAAGCTGCGCAGGGTGATTACAACTTATAAGACACAATTAAACACATATTTTGTAAACTACATAAAACGAAGCAACAATTTTAATGACACTTACACGTTATGATCCAGAGGAAGAAGAAACTGGTCCATTAGAACTGTAAAAGTTACTGACAAAGTCCCTGTCAAAGTCTGACAAAGTCCCATAGCCTCTGCTGCTCCTTCAATAGCAAACGGCCGATGAATTCCACGTTGCAGCGTAGGTTATTGTATCAATCGTCAGAAAAATGACAGGAACAAACACAGCACACTGTTGGCTATACTCTGGTGTTTTTGTGAAAATTAACTTTAACCCTTTATTCCTCACAGCACAATCTCCATCTGTCAGTGATTGTCATCTTTGCGTCATGATCAGTCCTGTGATCCCTCGCACTCCGCTAGTGTTTGTAGGGAAAGACGCGTGCACATTTTACTGAAACTGGAACTACATATTTGGTGATGTACCGTATCGACAATGATGCGATCAATCAAAAGATCTGAACCCAACTCGATTCAATCATTTGACTCTGAATCAACTATTTCTCTAAAGAATCAAGTTTTAAACATGCTGCACTTTCAGATTTAAACCTCAGCTGGATGTTTTCATTCACTTAGAGCTGTGTTACATACTGCATGGAAGGTCATTTTCAAAAACCCATAATAGGGGTTCTTTGAGCAGCACAAACAAAAACTAATAAATACAGTTAAGGATACATTGCTCATTGTAAGTTAAGTGATGTTTTCAGTCATTAAAACATTAACTTAAATATATTTTATAATATGATGTGTTCATTTGTAAATAAACATATGCATGCATTGTTTTTGTAAAGCATTTTAGGTCACTCAATTTAATTAAATACTTTAGTGTTATCATCACACTAAATATACATAGAAACAACATTTATTACTCATATCCAGTTGAAGTCAGAATTATTAGTCCCTCTGAATTATTAGCTCCCTGTATATTTTCCCCCAAATCTGTTTAACGTAGAGATTTTTTTTCCAACACATTTCTAAACAAAATAGTATTAATAACTCATTTCTAATAATTGATTTATTTCATTTTTATATTTGACTAGATATTTTTTAAGACACTAATAAAAAGTGACATTTAAAGGCTTAACTAGGTTAAGTTAGACAAGTCATTGTATAATGATGGTTTGCTCTGTAGAAAATAAAAAAAACATAGCTTAAGGGGGCTAATAATATAAACTTTAAAATGTTTTTAAAAACTGCTTTTCCTAGCCGAAAAAAAATCAAGTAAGACTTTCTCCCAATGAAAAAATATTATCAGACATACTGTGAAAATTTCCTTGCTCTCATCATTTAGACAATATTTGAAAAAGAAAAAAAGAAATCACAGTAGGGCTAATAATTTTGACTTCAACCATATATATAAGTCTAGTGTTCTCAGTATCTCAGCGCTATTAGCATGATGACAATTATGTTTTTCCAAAAATCTAAAAAGCTTTTTTCCTAACATAAAATTATAATCGCAACATTCCACTTAAAAACCCAACATTGCAATTTACAGCTCTCTGCAAATGACACGCTGACTGCAGACCTGCTTTGTTCTATCATCAAAATCCACTTTGCTGTTTTCCTGAGTTTACTTTTAACTGCAGAATAAAGTGAGTAATTCAGTCTTGACCTGCCGCTGCCCTTTAAAACAGAGCATTGTGGGAAGGCTCCAGGTAAGAAAAGAGGTAATTATACTTTAGTCTGCGGTTGCCATGGCTCAGATTAGTCTGTTCGCTCCATGTAAAAGCCTTCAGCATGAAGCAGAACTATAGCTCCTATAAATCTTCATTTCAGTCAAACATCAGATTTAGCTGGACTGAGGAAAAAAGAAACTCTGAAAGCATCTGATCAGAATGAGATTCGCCCTGCGGCTGAAAAAAACTCGCGCACAACACTCGTGTTTTCAGCCTTTACTGTTTGTGATCTTTCTTTTTTTTTATAGTTCTTTTGGTATACCAATTTAGCAAAGAGTAGCAAAGTTCAGAACAATTCATATGGAGTTATAATAACATTGTGTATCTATTTAATGAATATTTGAACATACACTCACCGACTTTATTGGGTACACCTATACAACTACTCGTTAACACAAATTTCCAATCAGCCAATCACATAGCAGCAACTCAATGCATTTAGGCATGTAGACATGCTCAAGACGATCTGCTGCAGTTCAAACTGAGCATCAGAATGGGGAAGAAAGGTGATTTAAGTGACTTTAAACATGCATGGTTGTTGGTGCCAGACGGGCTGGTCTGAGTATTTCAGAAACTGCGGATCTACTGGGATATTCATGCACAACCATCTCTAGGGTTTATAGAGAATGGCCAAATAAAAAGAAATATCCAGTGAGTGGAGTTCTGTGGGCGCAAATGCCTTGTTGACGCCAGAGGTCAGAGGAGAATGACCAGACTGGTTCAAGCTGATAGAAAGTCAACAGTAAATCAAATAACCACTCGTTACAACCGAGGTATGCAGGAGAGCATCTCTGAACACACAACACATCCAGCCTTGAGGCGGATGGGCTACAGCAGCAGAAGACATCTCCGGGTGCCACTCCTGTCAGCTAAGAACAGGAAACTGAGGCTACAATTCACACAGGCTCACCAAAGTTGGACAATAGAAGATTAGAAAAACGTTGCCTGGTCTGGATGAGTCTCGATTTCTGCTGCAACATTTGGATGGTAGGGTCAAAATTTGGCGTCAACAACACAAAAGCATGGATCCATCCTACCTTGAGTCAGCGGTTTAGGCTGTTGGTGGTGGTGTAATGGTGTGGGGGATATTTTTCTTGGCACACTTTGGGCTCATTAGTATCAATTGAGCATCGTGTCAACGCCACAGCCTACCTGAGTATTGCTGCTGACCATGTCCATCCCTTTATGACCATCCATCTTACGATGGCTACTTCCAGCAGGATAACACGCCATGTCATAAAGCGTGGATCATCTCAGACTGGTTTCTTGACCATGACAATAAGTTCACTGTACACAAATGGCCTCCACAATCCAATAGAGCACCTTTGCCATGAAGAATTAAGGCAGTTCTGAAGGCAAAAGAGGGTCCAAACCGGTACTAGTAAGGTGTACCTAATAAAGTGACCGATGAGTGTATATTTCAATTTAGACACATGGTGAATCTGGGTAAACCGGGACACGTTTTCTATTGAATTTGTTACTAGCTTAAAATATTTGCACAGAAAAATAAATAAATAAAATGAAAATACTGATCTTTTAAAGCACATATTGTTGTCACATTATATTAGTATTTATTTATTTAGTTTTAAATTTACATTGAGCTTAAATTATTTAAAATCTCAAGTTAAAAAGAATGAAAATAAGACACCAAAAATTCTGACCAATTTCTTCATATTTTTTTGTTGTTGTTATTTTTAATTAGTTTTAATTATTACCTATGGACAAACGCTCATTTGGGGAGTTATGATTCCAGTTCAAGGATCAATTTAAAATGAAATGAAATGAAATTAGGTTAAATTTAATTTAAAATTTAAATTAAATATAATTTATTGGTTGTCATTTAAATTAAATGGCTGTAGTTTAGTTTTAAATAATTATAATGACTTCAAATAGAAATAATAAAACAGTTTCTAAATATGGTGACTGGTCCATGACATTCATAGAAATACTGTATTGACTAAACAATTTTTTTATTTTAGTCTTCATGTTATTCTGTGAAACATGAGATAACCTTCAACCCGACATGAACAAATAAATAAATAAATAAAAATAATTAAATAATAAACTATTTTAAAAATGTAAAAATAATAATAAATAAATATATAAATAAAATAAAATAAAATAAATAAACTCACAAAATACTGAAACCAACTATTTGGTTAATTTTTAAGTCACAAATACTTGTACCGTACGCCGATCTGCCCCGGTCTGCTCTACATGTTTATATGTTGGTGAATTCTCAAAGGAGATTTCAGACATGAGCAGCTTCAGACAGAACAAGACATGAATTTCAAAAGCAAGTCTTATAAACGTCCATGTATAATGAATCAGGATGTGGAACATGAACTTTTATCTCGAAGGGAGAGAGACGGAATGAACAAGATGCCTGTGAGGATCTGAATGTGGATCTGTGTCTCGTCAAATCCCACACACACCAGAGAGAGAGAGCCAGAAAAACAACAAACCAAACCTGGCAGCCATGAAATGTGTGTGTGTGTGTGTGTGTGTGTGTGTGTGTGTGTGTGTGTGTGTCATTCAGCTGGACTCGTCTGACTCTGTCCATTCAGAAAGACCACACTCTTACTGACCGATCCAATCTACACCTCACAAACATAAATACAGAGGTTTTTAAATATTTCTGCAGGTTGCCAGGTTGACATTAAAAAATAATTGCACTGCAAATTTTAGATAGTAGATTTAACTACCTTGGAGTTAAAATTAACACTCCCTCAGAGTTTATATGGGAACTATAAGTGTTAAAAAAAAAAATGATTAACACTATATATATATGTATATATATATATATATATATATATATATATATATATATATATATATATATATATATATATATATATATATATATATATATATATATATAATCACACACTATATATATATATATATATATATATATATATATATATATATATATATATGTATATATACGTATATATGTATATATATATATATATATATATATATATACATATATATATACATATATATACACATATATATATACATATATATACATATATATATATATATATATATATATATATATATACATATATATATATATATATATATACATATATATATACATATATACGTATATATACATATATACAATACAAAACTTATTAAACACTTGAAATTATTTCTATAACAATTAAGCAAGAACAGTATAGTTACTCACAACATTTCTTGCTATAACTAATAAGTTTTCAAAACACAGTTATAAAAGTCAGAGAAACATTAAGATAGAAGTGTAAAGCTTCAAGAGCTCAACTAAACAGCCTCTGATCTCCATGATGGTGAGGTCAAATTAAATATTTTTAATAAAAAAATATTCTTACAGAAATTAAGTTAAACTGTAATTAGTGAAGCTGCTAATGCTGTTATTTAAATTGACTTGTTTAATCCTCTGTTTTAATTCAGTTGGTTTGGTGTGCTGCTGTGTCTTTAGTTTCATTTCTTCCTTCAGTTTATTTTTCCTTCAGTGATTGTGCTTGTTAACAGCAGGTGTTCAACAGCAGGTGTCTGAATTCACTTATTTGTGGTCATTCACTCTGTCTAGTAGACTAAACTAATTGACTAATTTAAGGGCCAGGTGAATGAGTGTGTAGGGCGAGATCAGACACTCTGATTAGTTTCCCAAAAACAGGGGTTTTCTACAAAGGTAGATATATGTTAGTCTGAATAACAAGGAGGCAATCAGCTTCTAATGTCGAGAGGGTTATTTTACCTTTATCTAACTCTAGAATTTTAACACTTTACTCTGAATTACCTCAACACTTGAAATTTAACACCAATGAATTTGCTGTGTGCATAACCCTAAAATAACTGCAAATAGGAGACATGAATATTTTGACCATATTATGAATCTTGATATTATAAACATTTGCTTTTTGAATTAAAATGTTCTGAAATGATCATAGAATACTAACCCTTTCTTAATATAATATATCCACTGCGTAAAACATATGCTGGATAAGTTGGCGGTTCATTTTGCTGTGGTGACTCCTGATTAATAAAGGGACTAAGCCCCCAAAGAAATTAACAAATGAATTGTATTTAATTGTATATATGTATATATGTATGTATATCTAAACTCAGAATTACAGTAGTATCTCAATGACCCTAAAAGTACACTTAAGTGAAACATTAAAATGTTGCTTAAGAAATGTTACAAAGCGGTTCTGACAACAAAGTTGTGGATCCAAATCCAGCATCTTTATTGACAAGAGTAGTTGGGCAGGCAATGGTCAATAACAGGATCAAACTGGTACATAAATGGCAATCCAAAAGAGTAGTCAGTACACAGGCAAAGACATCGGTTCAGGCAGCTAACAATAAGAAACAATAAACAAAATGAGGGTCAGGAAACACGGCAAGGAAAGTCAAAACAAGGAAAACGCTTTGTAGTGTACAAAAACAAGACTCAGCAATGTGTGTGTGCAAGTGTGGTGTATAAATAGCCTATGGAATGAGTCCTTGGATCAACTTCTAGCTGTGTGTGTCTGTAATCATCTGAGAAATGAAACAGGTGTGTGTGCGTTGTATGATGGGAAATGTAATTCATAAAGTGACAGCATTCAATCTGCAGCAATCTGCAAGCCTGGATTGTGGGTGAACGTGACAAAGAAGTTTGTACTGTATAATATCTTATATCTTATATTTAATTATTATTTGTTTTATGCATAAGCATGTTTTAATAAATTGTAAATATTTAAACTTTAGTTCATATTTATATATTTTACATATAGTTAGATATTTAGTTAAATGGTTATATTCACTATATATTATACAGTTAAATACTAAATTATACAATTAAAAAATATATATATTTTTCAATTATATTTTAAAGTTCTGTTTAAAGGGCCTTGAAACCCCCAACTTTCTGTTCAAGTCTACTTCAGAATTTTTTCCAAAAATGAATGAGCAGAGGCAGGAGTGGGCGTGGCCAGTAGAGCAGGGGAGAAGAAGGGGAGCAAACAACTGTTGTCAGTTAGCTCACAAAATGAGACACAAACCATGAGGAAACGCATGATTTTATAGTTTACAAAGTTAAAATGCAAAGAAATAAACAGTAATTTAACACCCTGCTACATTTGTTATTCGTAATTTCATGTATAATTCATGTATAATTTCATGTTTTTAAATACTCTGTTCTTGTGAGCTGTTTTGCTTTAATCATTGGACATCCGATTGAACACTTTGTTTTGTTCATAAAAAATTTACATTAATAAAGTAAATGAAAAAGTCAGAATTTTTAAGGTTTTTGTACAAGTCAGGTTCTAACTCAAGACCTTTGCTGCACAGTTACTCTGAGAACACGCACTAGGCTACATAAGCTCATTCTTTCCCCCCCAACCCTGTCAGTCAAACACAGATTTGCCAGGTCTCTAAATGCTTCTGGAATGACTGATGCTTTCAATCGCTTTAGTCATGTGACCTGGGTGTTTCGAATTACCTTAGTCACGTGACCCGGATGTTTTGAATCATGCTTTGGTGCAGTGTTTAGAAACACTTGCGATTCAGGATCTTGACACTGAAAACGTCACTATTGTGGAAAAACCCTACTGCCAACTATTCCATCATATTTTTTATGTAGCAGATGCCCTTCCAGCCGCAATCCGGTACTGGGAAACACCCATACACACTTACATTCACACACACTCATACACTACGGTCAGTTTAGTTTATCCAATTCACCTATAGCGCATGTTTTTGAACTGTGGGGAAACCAGAGCACCCGGAGGAAACCCACACCCACACGGGGAGAACAAGCAAACTCCACACAGAATTACCAACAGGCCCAGCCGGGACTCAAACCAGTGGTCTACTTGTTGTGAGGCAATAGTCCTAACCTTTGAGCCACCGTGCTGCTCCCCAACTAAGGTATATTTTAATCAATTGTTACAAAGCAATATGATCATATAAAAGACAGAACAATAAGTTCTGCTTTTATTCTGAATCGTATTATTCCCACTTAGACAATATATCAAACTGAAATTGCACAGCATTTTCAGGCTTGCCTATTAATCAGCATCTTTCTGATAATGTGGCATTAAAACGATCAATTCATTGACAGCAAGAAACAGCACTTGCTTTGTGTAAATTGTCTGAAATGTGTGTCCCGCAGCTCCAGTCGAGCTCACTGCAGGTCTCAGCCTCGCTAATAAAAGATGTCAGTTCAGCAAGATGAGAGCGAGTGCAGATTTAATTGCCAATCAGGAATTTATTTTCCCCTCCGCGTTGAGATTTGCACATCATCTGATAATAATGGGAGAAATAGCTTTCAGCAATACTGACCTTTATCTGACCTTTAAAGTGATGAATAAATGTTAGATTGGTCTCAGTGTTGAGGCTGTTAACACAAAGATGGAGATTCACCTGCACCAACACATGCCAGCAGACCAGCATTTCTGTGTCTATTTCACATCTTAGTCTGTCACAGTCGCTTTCTCTCTCTCACATACACACACACGCACACACATGCACGCACACACACACACACACACACGCACACACACACACACACACACACACACACACACACACCTCAAAGCTACCTAGCTCGAATTAACATTGTTATTGCTACAACTTTAAGCACATGGTATTTAAGTTGTAGCATGTGCAGCCATTTTGTAGCATATGTAGCATGTCCTGAACAGCACGAACCACCATAAACCAGCATGAAAACATATCTTAGCAGCATATAGCAGGAATGCTAAAATGTTTTTTTTTTGAATGCTAAAATGTTAGCATGCTTGTTGGTTGTTGGCTAACATGTCGCTGCCATTAATAATGGTTTTAGCATCTAGTGTGCTTAGCATTTTTATTTCTAGTATGTTTACTATTGGACTAGTTTGAATTAGCATGACCAACCCCTGCTGAAAAATCCAGCTTAAACCAGCCTAGGCTGGTTGGCTGGTTTTAGCTGGTTGACCAGCCTGGTTTTAGAGGGGTTTTGGCCATTTCCAGGCTGGTTTCCAGCCATTTCCAGCCTGGTCTTAGCTGGTCAGGCTGGAAAATGACCAGCTAAAACCAGCTTGACCAGCCTGGTTTAAGCTGGACATGGCTGGTTTTGGCTGGACTCCCAGCCTGGCTAGGCTGGTCAAGCTGGTTTTAGCTGGTCATCTCCCAACCTGACCAGCTAAGAAGGCTGGAAATGGCTGGAAACCAGCCTGGAAATGGCCAAACCCCCTCTAAAACCAGCCTGGTCGACCAGCTAAAACCAGCCAACCAGCCTAGGCTGGTTTAAGCTGGATTTTTCTGTAGGGACATGTTTCTGTCATAGATTATGTTTAAAACATTAATGCTAGCACAAGGTTATCGTGTTGTTGCACAGTGCAGCCATTTTGTATCATGTATTGATTTGTTGCTATGAAGTTTAATATGCTAATATATTAGCATTCTTATTGTTGGCTAACTTGTCTCTACCATAAATTTTATTGTTAGAATCATTCTTGTATGTTTAACACATGGCAATCTTGAAATAGCATGTATGACAACATGTACCTAGCATTTATTAATCATGTTAAAAATGCTATTGCTAACACATTTAAGCACATTGCTATTATGCTGTGGCACATGCAGCCATTTTGTAGAATATGTAGCATGTCCCGAACAGCAGGAACCACCATAAACCCGCATCAAAACTTAACCCATAACAGGGATGCTAAAATGTTAGCATGCTTGATGTTTGTTGGCATGTTGCTGCCATTAATTGATTATTGTTTTTAACATATTGTGTGTTTAACATTTTTATTTCCAGTACGTTTAACATGTGGCTTGCATGGTTATCATGCTGTTGCATGGTGCAGCCATTTTATATCATGTATGACATGCTATGATGTTTAACATGTTAATATGTTAGCATGCTTATTGTTGGCTAACTAATCACTATTATGCTGTTAGCATTTTCTAGTATGTTTATTATTTGGCTAGCTTAACATAGCATGTTTGACAACATGTTCTTAGCATAGATTAATCATGTTTAAAATACTATAGACCTTTTACGCACTTGCGCATTTTTCGAACGGAAATACGTCAATGTAGTGCATTAGAACTTCCTGTTATCATAGCGGTAGATACGAAAAATGGCAGAGTCGAAGAATCACAGTTTCTGTTGTGTTCCAGGCTGTTCGTCTTCTAACCAAAAACAGCCCTACCTTTTATTTCATTCTTTTCCTGTGGATCCAAACCTGAAACCCAAATGGATACAGGCGATCTGAAGAGAGGAAGGGCATAGTTTTCATGTAAAAACAGGTAGCACCTATGTCTGCAGCCAGCACTTCGCTCCGGATGATTACAGTGGTGGCTGCATAATTCGTCTCCTGAAGAGTGATGTTGTCCCGAGCCTATTCCCTTGGAACAACTTTACAGCTCCTTTGAGAAGGGAGTCAGTATATGACAGAACCTACAAACGTCAGTCTAAACAGCTATGCTGTGAAGATAGCGACATGGTGCAGTAAGGATGGATCACGGCTACGTGACACACCCACCTGCATTGAGGTAAAGTTGGTTTTATATTCACACATTCGTTCATTTACAAGTCTCTATATTGTTTACCATGTTACTTTGAATATTCGATCGAAATTAGCATGCAAATATGACTTGAAAACAACATTAACACTGGGTATTTGTTTGTGAACAATGTTGTACTTTGATAGTCATTGGCTGCTAATATGATTTCGCTATTTAGAGTTTGCAAATAATACTTTAAAGAAATTATTTTGTTAAGGGGAAAGTCGGAATGTGCAAATATAAAACCAGCTTTATCTCTGTCCCACCTGCAGGTAAGATTGTTCATAGTGTATTTAGTTAATGCTAGTCAACTATGTGTACCGTTATGCATTTCTACCTGAACAACTTAATGTTAATAATATAAGCTGTTCACGAAACTCAACTAAAAAAATAAAATATATATTTTTAACAATGAAACAATTTATTGCTGTGGCATGTAGTAAATACACTAAGTTTTATCATACTAGCATGTGTGGAAGTATTTAAAACAAGTGTGTTACAACTGGCCCTGTGTTAGGTTCTGCCCCGCTCTTCCCTATTTTAATTGCATGTATTTAATTACTTATTTAATTAACTTCGGAAGACAACTCAGGCTCGCCGAAAACACTCTAGCTGCCATTTCTCCGCCAAAAAAACTCATACCGGAACTGGGTTTACACGTTGTTGGCGTACTTCCGGTTTTTGCGTAAAAGGTCTGTTGCTACACATTTCAGCACATTGTTATCATGTCCCTGTTGAAAAATCCAGCTTAAACCAGCCTAGGCTGGTTGGCTGGTTTTAGCTGGTCGACCAGGCTGGTTTTAGAGGGGTTTTGGCCACTTCCAGGCTGGTTTCCAGCCATTTCCAGCCTGGTCTTAGCTGGTCAGGCTGAAAAATGACCAGCCAAATCAGCCTGGTTTAAGCTGGATATAGCTGGTTTTGGCTGGACTTCCAGCTTGGCTAGGCTGGTCAAGCTGGTTTTAGCTGGTCACCTCCCAGCCTGACCAGCTAAGACCAGGCTGGAAATGGCTGGAAACCAGCCTGGAAGTGGCCAAAACCTTTCTAAAACCAGCCTGGTCGAAGCAGCTTCACATAAACGATCATAGTAAATTGAAACAATGTAGTTCATTTTCTGAGTTTAGGTTCAGTTTAGTTTAGCTCAGTTCAGTGTGGTTTAATAATCATTACTACAAATCCACCGATGGGCACTAGCAAGTCTCCACTGGCCAAGGTCTTGTGCAGAGATTAATGAGACCTTTGTCTCATTAGTTTTAGGCCTTTTGGCAAAAGTCTCAGTTAAGTTTATATGTTTTCAAAGCACTTTACTCATTTTGAACCTTGTTTTAAACAATGACTATCTGAATTGTAATTTTTAGCGTGTGGAATAAACATCAACAAAACTAAAGATTTCTTTACCCATCTCCCACCGTGCAAGTACAAACACACTTTAAAACACACAAAAATACACCTTTACCTGTTGTCATTCTTTCTTGCTTTGTCCATATATCGTAGTGTATACTGTTTAATAATCAATTTAAATTATGTAATATATATATATATATATATATATATATATATATATATATATATATATATATATATATATATATATATATATATATATTTATTTATTTTTTTATTTTTTATTTATTTATTTATTTTTTTTAAAGACGACATTAATTCCAGCACAGTGTGTACAGCCGTACAGCTGCAGGGGCATGTAGCATGTGTTGACATGTTGCTTTAAGGTTTAACATGCTAATATGTTAGCATGTTTATTGTACTGTATATTACCCAACATGTCGCTACCATGAGCTATGTTGTTAATATCTAACTGGTAGCATATGAAAAGCTAGCATAGATTAAAAATGTTATTATGTCAAACATATTATTATTGGGTAGTTGTCAGTATCTAGTTTAGTACACATCTTCTTAAAAGTGTTTAATACATATTATATATTGATTAATTCATCTACATTTATATATACGCATGTGACTTAAAAAAAAAAAACGTACATTGAAAAAACCAAACAAATAAACAAACTAAAATTTGGAATCTGAGGATTAAAAGAAATCTTAATACTGAGAAAATTGCAAATCATTCACAGTGGAGTGAACCGCCAACTTATCCAGCATATGGTTAATGCAGCGGATGCCCTTCCACCTATAATTCACCTATACCACAAGTCTTTGAAGTACCTGGAGTACCTGGAGGAAACCCACACAAATACGGGGAGAACTTGCAAACTCCACACAGAAATGCCAATCGACCCAGCCGGCGCTCAAACAAGTGATCTTCTAGCTGTGAGGCGATCATGTCACCCACTGTGCCCCCGTGACACCAGCTTTAATGCAATGATACTTCATACTTCATAACATGCAGCTTAAGACTGGTTTTACAGTCCATGGCTACATATTATAATATAAATATACATCGCCAACCTGATTTCACCAAGTAGGACTTTCACCTGGATTAACAATAACCCAATCAGAATACATTTTTACCATATATGTTAAGTTTAGGCACTTCTATGTGATTGTTATCCAGCTATTATTTACACTCTGATTTTGGGAATAATTTACAGTTATGGTTGGGTTTAGGGGTAGGGAATGGATGGATTACATTTTCCAAAAAAATTATGTTCCAGGATCAAAAAGATAATAATCCAGGATTACATAGTACTTGGCCAAATCATGACGTGCAAATATACATTTTATAAATAAAATATACGGGTATTACATGAAAAAAGGGTACTAAAAGTAAATCAAAACTATACTGTAACAATATACAGACATATTTCAACACAGACTAACCCAACGCTTCAATCACTGTCTGGTTTTCTAGGAAAAAAATAAATCAACAACCCATGCTATTTTTGTCCTAAATATAATGCCAAAGATTGTTGTAACCCAGTACACTGTAGCGAAATATGTATGTGTGTGTGTGTGTGTGTGTGTGTGTGTGTATCTCCCTGCTGCTTATCAGTACCAAGTGCTGGGCAACATTAATATGTAAGATCCCGCCAGTCTCCTCTCTCTGTCTGATGTAGCTGTGGCTCTTAAAGCAGTGTGAGCCGCATGTTATCACAGCCTGGCAGAATGATGCTATCTGCAGTCTTCCACGAGTTTCCATTAGGGAATTACCAGGTCAGGTTTGGGGGTGGAGGTGGAGGGCTGCGGAGCAAACCTGCCGTAATGAAGGAATTCGCCTGTGTTGTTCGGCCAGAGGAGTCTATCAGCATTTCTACATTCCTCCACTTGCCGGGCCTGCACTATACGAGGAGATTAGGAAAGACACCGGGATCGTACATCAGCCTCTGTGTGCCGCTGACACCAGCCAGAGATAGACCCAAGAGGAATCGCAGCAAAGAGCCTTTCAAAACAGCAGACACAGAAACCAGGCTGTGTGTGTGTGTGTGTGTGTGTGTGTGTGTGTGTGTGTTTGTACTGGCAGAGATTAAACTCAACTGTATCAAGAGGCTGATCGTCACTCATGAGCGTCACTGTCTGCAATGTTATTCACAGTCAATGGATCACATTCATGCCAAATTTGCATAATGCTTCCTGGATGATAATAAAAAAAAATGTCTGGATGCTGAAAATGCAGCTCGGGAGTACTCAATACTCACTTTATTTAATCCAACTGAATGCCAAGAGGATCCTATTGATTGCAGCCTGTGTGCACAGCATTGCATGCTTACTGTTGGCGTCACTTTTTTAATTTACAGGAAAAAAATCAACACTATTCATTCATTCATTTTCCTTCGGTTAATTCCCTTTATTCATCAGCGGTTGCCAAAGCGGAAGGAACCGCCAGTTGATCCTGCATATGTTTTACACAGTGGATGCCCTTTCAGCTGCAACAAAGTACGGGGAAACACTCATATTCATTCATAAACACACTCAAACACTACGGCTAATGCAGTTTACCCAGTTCATCAATACACTGAAAAAAGTGTTGCATGCATAACTGTTGCAAACAATTTATTTGTGTTGAATTCAAACAAACAAATTAAGTTTAACAATGTTCAACTTAATTTGTTTGTTTAAATTCAACACAAATAAATGTTTACAACCACTTAACGTAAAAAAAATTGAGTAAATCCAAGGAATCATCTCTGAATAATTTTTTTCAGTGTAGAGCATGTCTTTGGAATGTGGTGGAAACCGGAGCACCCAGAGTAAACCCACACCAACACGAAGAGAACATGCAAACTTCACACAGAAATGCCAACTGATCGAGCTGGGACTCAAACTAGCGACCATCTTGCTGTGAGGGGTAAGTGATGTTATAAAGTCCATTTAAAGAAGTACCTGACTCTCCTTGCGTCCGAAATGCGACCTCCGGTAGACTGTTGCAGACTCTGAAATGAGATGCTGATTCAGAGTTCCACATGAGGTGGTTATTAATAAGCAATTTCTATAAATATTATGAATGTAAACATTAGGTGAGCAGGTTATATTGTAACCCTGTATCCTATCAACACGGTACGTGACAAGATTTGCAGTGATAAGCAATTTGGCTGTTTGCACCAGATGAAACACGACAGAAATTTAAATACAGCAGAGGGCCGGAGTGGGACTCCTTTTCAGCCCTGGAGTTTCAAGCCTTAGACCGGCCCACCTCAGTTCAAGAGAAGTTCAATTAAAATAACATCACTTCCAATTTAGTTTTTAATGACACTATCACGTCTATTTTAAGGAAACAGCTACTTTAGAACTTCAAATGTTTTTCGTAAATATGAGAACATTAGCGGGCAAAGCAGTGGCGCAGTAGGTAGTGCTGTCGCCTTTACAGCAAGAAGGTCGCTGGTTCGATCCTTGGCTCTGTTGGCGTTTCTGTGTGGAGTTTGCATGTTCTCCCTGCATTCGCATGGGTTTCCTTCGGGTGCTCTGGTTTCCCCCACTGTCCAAAGACATGCGGTACAGGTGAATGTGTGTGAGGATGTTTCCCAGAGATGGGTTGCGGCTGGAAGGGCATTCGCTGCGTAAAAACTTGCTGGATAAGTTGGCGGTTCATTCTGGTGTGGCGACCCCAGATTGGTAAAGGGACTAAGCCGACAAGAAAACAAATAAATGAATGAGAACATTAAAGGCTAGCTAAATCTAAATCCCCAACACTATTCTTTAAAACATCTCATATATATATATATATATATATATATATATATATATATATATATATATATATATATATATATATATATATATATATATATATATATATATATATACTCAAACAATAATATCCCTCCATCCATTTCTTTCTACTTTGGTTGTGGGGGCAGCAGTCTTAGGACAGAATCACAAGATATAAATAATAACATAAACAATTACATTTTTAAAATATATTTTAGTTAACTGATTTAATTTTACTGACTCATTTGCATTAGGAATATGTGTAAATAATTTAAATAGTGAGTTTTGATTTCATGTTGACTTTAAAATCTAATAAAATGTCCTATTTTAGCAGAAATCCCCTTCTGTGGCGCAGTTGCACATGTTTTCAGCCTGACCTCCAGCAAAATGTTATCTTAGAGGGCCCTCTGTGGCCATTCCTAATGAGGGTCCCCTGGCTATATTTTGCATTATGTATAAAATGATTTCCATTGCAAAATAAAAGCATGTTTGTTTTTTTAAAGCAGGTCAATGGTATAATGAGGATGGAGAGAATGGTAAGTAATGTGTCAGGCCTCCTGTTTTAATGCTGCTGCTCTCAGGAGGTTACAGACATGAGAGTCTTATTGCTGAATTTTATACTCATTTAAACAATGAATGTTGACTGGTTATTGATTACACAGCCAATACACACTGTAAAAAATCGAAGTTAGACATGCTGCTTCACATCAGAGACCAAAAAACAAAATGGTAGAATCTCAATGAAAATTGAAGTGTGGGTTTTCTGTCAACAAATAAAAAAGAGAAAAAATAATAAATTGTTTTTTCTCCCTGTTTCTGACATTGGTTCAGCCGTTCTTGGTTTTTATATACAGTATAAACAGCTGTATTTTGTTTAGTTTATATATGATAATGATGATGAGGACGATGAAGGTGAGTTATAAGGAAATTATAATAAACCAGAAAAAATTATAACTGTTTTTAAAAAGAGTAAAGTAAAAGTATGTACCTAACCAAACAAATGAATGAATAAACAAATGAACAATTGAATGAATAGATGGATGAATGACTGAATGACTGAATGACTGAATGACTGACTGACTGACTGACTGACTGAATGAATGAATGAATGAATGAATGAAAAAGAACTAATAAATAAAAGAATAAATGAATAAATAAACAGACGGATGAATGAATGAACAAACTAATGGATAAATAAATTGACAAATGAATGATTGGACAATATAATAATATATATATATTGAAATAAAAGTATGTACTAAAACAAAAACAAGAATTGAATGAATGAATAAATAAATAAATTAACAAAAAACTGAATAACTATATGAACAAATGGAAGAATGAATGAATGAATAAATGAATGAATAATTAAATAAATGAATGAATGAAATAATTAATTAATTATTTAATGCACAATAGAATTTTAAATAAAGTGTAACAAAAGTATGTACTGAACCAACTAACGGAATGAATGAATGAATGAATGATTAAAAAATTGAATGAATGAATAAATTAATGAATGGAAGAATGAATGAATTAAATAATTAATTAATTAACAAATGAATGACTAAAAAAGAATGAACAGATGAATAAATGGACAAATTAATAGATGAATAAATTGACGAATGAATAAATGAATGGATAATAGAATTTTAAATAGAGTGAAATGAAAGTAGGTACTGACCCAACCCATGACCCATGGACGAATGAACAGAATGGATAAATGAATTGATGAATGAATGAACGAATTAACAATATCATTTTAAATAGAGTAATATAAAAGTATGTACTGGACCAAGCAAAATAAATGAATGAATGAATAAACAAATGAATAAATAAACGAGCGAACGGAAGGACAATATCATTTTAAATAGAGAAAAATGAAATGGTGTTCTGAGCCAACCAAATAAATAAATGAACGAATAAACTAATGAACAATTGAATGAATGAATAAATGAATGAATGAATGAATGAATGATTGAATAGATAAATGAATGAACTAATGAATTTAATAATCAATTAACAAATTAATTAATATATTAATGAATGAATAGACCAATAAATAGACAAATAATTGGATAAATGAATTGATAAATGAATAAATGGTTGATAGAATTTTAAATAGAGTAAAATATAAGTATGTGGTTAACCAACCAACCAAATAAATGAGTGAATGAATGGATGAATGAATTAACGAATGAAAAAATGAATTAATAAATGCATAGATGAATGAAGGAACAAATGAATGAATGGATTAATGAATTAATTATTGAATAATAATAATCAACCAGCAACATATTTGTTTGTTTGTTTGATTTTCAATGGTTTCCTAAAGCATTTGTATAAACTAATGCATGAATGAATGAATGAATTTTTTTAAAACAGCAAAATAGGCCTACATACATACATACATACATACATACATGCATATTAATGTATTTATTTTTGTATGCTTGTTAGTGTTTCACCATAACTAAATAAACACAGTCTTTCAAAAACAGCAGGAATATACTGTACAGTAACTATTAAATAATTCATTTATTCAGAGTTTCTAAATAAATAAATGTGGTATTTATAAAACAGTAAGATCATATTTATATGTATTTATTTAATAATTAATTCACCCATTAATTCAATTTAGTTGCTTCTTTCAGTCTTTGACGCTGGTAAAATACAAACATACTCTACGTAAACACATACATAATAATAAACCTGCTACTTTAAAAACACCATAAGGCCTTCATGTGCGCATTAAACTCAGAGAGGAACTTTTTACCATCAAAATAAATTACACACTTCTTTTTACACATTCCTTGCTGCCATAGTCTTCAAGTATCTTTACAGTAAAGCCCAAAATAAAGGATATGTCACTTTTGCGGCACAGCAGTGACACATGCAGCACAACGCTTGTCTCTTCCACCAACTGTCAAAACACTGAAAAACACTTTGCATGTCCAAGAATCACAAAGCCAAATCAAACGCTCTCCCGATCCGCCTCAGGCAGTGCAGGCCCTGTGAGCATCTGTCAGCCTCACACAAAGCAAGAGAGCACTTTTATCCACCCTTTTTTCCTACAGACCATAAAGCTTTGTGTGAATTAAGGAATAAACTCTGTTGCACACTGCAAACAATCAGTGAAGTGTTTTTAAAAAGCTGTGTACAAAGGTGTATTCACCTCCTACTAGGAAACATATTAGAATTTACAAATGACTCTTAGCAGACCATGAAAATCTCAAAAACAAATCTTTCCACAGCAATTTTTTGGATATATAATCAATATTACTGTACTAGTGGGAATACGAAGAGAAAATAATCTGAAGGAACAAAACACAGTGAACTCAAAAGCACTTTGGCCATAAAGGTTCTAGTGAGGCTATTGTTAGTTTGGTTTATGAATTGTTCAATGCCATATCAGTATTGGGGATAATTACATGGCAAAAACAAAATGAACATCCTACTTATAATTTATACATTTCAGATACTACTACTCCTTTAATGTCTAGTTATAGGGATGGTTCACCTAAAACTAAATATTTTCTCTGTATTTACTCACCCTCCAAGTGCTTTCAAGTGAGTTTCTTTTTTTTCTACTGAACACAAAAATATATTTTAAGGAAAGCTGTAACCATTGACTTTCATATGTATAAAAAAACTAAAATACAATGGAAGTGGATGGTTACAGGTTTCTAGCATTCATCAAAATATCTTCTTTTGTGCTCAACACAAGAAAGTAAGTTAAACAATGGCAGGACTTTCATTTTGAGGTGAACTAACCCTTTAAAACTCTACTTTGAGATCAGGTGTGTTTTCATATAAATAAAAATACAATGGAGGTCAATGGTTAAAGGTTTCCAGCATTCCTCAAAATATCGTCTTTTGTGTTTAATAAAATAAAAAACTAATTAAATAATCACAGGATTTTAATTTTTAGATAAACTGACCTTTTAAAACACTACTTGAGATTAGGTGTGTTTTAATGAAAAAAAAATACAATGGAAGTCAGTGGTTACAGGTTTCCAGCATTCCTCAAAATATCTTCTTCTGTGTTCAATAGAAGAAAGAAACTAATCAAATAATGACAGGTTTTCGTTTTTCGATGAAATATTTCTTTAAAACACTACTGTGAGATTACTGTAGGTGTTTTAATGAAAAAAAAATACAAATATGGAAGTCAATAGTTACAGGTTTCCAGCATTCATCAAAATATCTTCTTTTGTCTTCACAAATAATTAAATAAATAATGACAGAATTTTCATTTTTAGGTGAACTAACCCTTTAAATTTAGGTGTGTTTTCATAAAAAGAAATATATACAATACAGTAGAAGTCAATGGTTACAGGTTTCCAGCATTCCTCAAAATATCTTCTTATGTGCTCAACAGGAGAAACTAATCAAACAATGACAGGATTTTTATTTTGAGGTGAAATAACCTTTTAAAACACTGTGAAACAAATGCAGTGGAAGTAAAAAGATAACAGATTTCCAGCATTCCTCAAAATATCTTCTTTAGTGTTCAATAGAAGAAAGAAACTAATCAAACATTGACAAGATTTTTTATTTTTTAGATGAACTATTTAATACACTATTGTGAGATTAGGTGTGTTTTCATGAAGGAAAAAATAAAGACCAAAGAAAAAAAAAACTCCCCAAGAGTTTCCATTATCCATATGTATTATTTATAACACCTTTATTATTTGAAGTGAATAGCTTAACTTGTTTTGAATGGAAGCTCCCTAAACAGGAAGGGAATCCATAATTTGATACACGGTCATCATGTGCAGAAAAAGGTAGATTAATTAAAGCACCAGCTTTAATAAAAGAAAAGAAAACCAGGCACTCACCCAGCGGCTGTCCTGCGATTATCCTGGCGTTTTCTCCAGCTACGGCGGCCCTTGCGTTCCTTTCGCTAATGTACTGGACGAAAGCGTAACCCTTGTGCACCGAACAGCCCACGATCTTGCCGTACTTGGCGAAGATGACCTCGATGTCGCTCTTCTTCACGATGGCGGTGTTGAGGTTGCCGATAAAGACCCGAGAGTTGAGGGAGCGCGGGTCGTTCTTGTTAGTGACATTGCTGGTCTGAGTCTTGCCGGTCATTATTCTCCTGCGAAGCACAGACATGATGGGGACGACATCAAACACACCTGATACAGATAATGTTTTTATATGTGGATATTTTAATCCAAAAGTCTGATGCAAACTGGTTATGCTAAAGCAGGGGTCACCAACTTTAATGATTTTGAGAGCTACTTATTGGGTATTATTATGAATGTGGAGGGCTACCAGTTTGATAAACACTTCTCAAATAACACATTTGCTCAATTTACTTTTAATTATACTTTATGTATTTGATAATAATTAATGATATTCATCCATGTGAAGACACTGATCGTGTTAATGATTCTCACAAAAGTTATCAGCAATGATTTAACAGGGTAGGAAATACCCTGTATTTAATGTTGGTGACCCCTGTGCTAAAGGGTCAAGGTGTCTGCATCAAAATACATGTGTAAAAAGGGAATATGTGAAGTAGGAAAGCTAGGATCTACTTTATTGTTTCTTAAATGTAGATTTTGTGAAAATAAGATGTCAAAATATGTGTAAAATTAGGCATTATTGATATATTTATTTTTACAACAGTTCTGTCTGTTTCTCAAATCTGATTGGCTGATAGCAGTGTGGTATTCTGCAATAACAGCACTTATACAGCCACCTCATCCTTCTGTATTACTCCGCCCACAGTGAGTGACAGCAGATCAATGAATTCACTACAGCTTGACAAATATTACAGCTGTTGGACAACATAATGTACTTTTAATGATTTTTATGTGAGAATGTAGTTGTATAAATTGCAACTATGCAGTTTATTTATAAGGATAGTGCCTATTTTAAATAGTTATCATTTCTGAGATTTATAACGTCTGCATCCATCAGCCTATCATACTGAGCAGAGCAAAGTTGGTTGATGTTTTGCTACAAGATAGTGACAGAGACTGTATAATAAGCCCTTAGAGCAGGTTCCCAACAGGGGGGTCGCAGCCCTCAAGGGGGCCTCAGTGAGCTTTGTGGGGGGTTGTGTCATATTAAAAAAAAAAAAAATCTTAGAAGTGGACAATTAGGAGAATGATCATGTTGTCTTAGTTAATTTTATTTTATAGCTCAGTGGTTCTCAACCACCGGTCCTAGAATCAGTTGGTAGCGGGCCGCACAAGAAATCATTCATTATTTCTTTTTTGTTTATAATCTGAGTCTGAACAATCTTTTATTTAAAAGAGAGGTCTTTTACTTTGAAAAATTACCGTATTCTCTCGCCCAAATTTAACCCACAAGCAGCAAAATGAGTAATGTCGAGTTCAGACTGCATGATTTTCAAAGTAGTCGTGTCACATATGTTTTCACACTGCATGACTATCTGGGCTCGTGTTTCGTCGCTGCTTTGTTTACACTGCAAGATGGATCAGCGATAGGGGTTTTCACATTGCAAGACTTTACTATAGGAAGAATCGCCGACAACTTCGTCTAAACAACGTCTGACAGCCAAAAAGACATAGTATATCTTTTGTTATTAACTACATAACGAGAAAGAAGCCATTAATGGGGTAGAAAATGTACATATTGGCTCACCTGGGTTTGAAGGGAATTAGCCATTTCTCCTCAACTTAAGTTGACAATAAATTAATTTCATATAATTAATTTAAATAAATAAATTAACTTTTTTTAACTTTCTGTCAGTCTGAACTAGGCATAAGAAACAGACTTCTTTAGAAAGTTTCTTTGCTAAGAGAAAAGGGCCCGCAAACAGCCAAGGAATAGATCTGCAACCCACTTGTCAACAATCAGGCGAATCCACCATGTCTGTGCAAGAAGATCATCTGATGGAGATCACAAATGCCAACTTATCCAGCATACGTTTTACACTGTGGATGCCCTTCCAACTGTAACCCATCTCTGGGAAAAATTAGGCTATTATTTGTGCATAAACATATGTAGATATAGTAATAATCATACCGTTTGTTTGAAAACAATATTTTTTTGTCATCATTACTGCAAACTTATATGAGCGATTATGTCATTAAATGTGGAGGGGGGCTTTACTATATTTTCCGGAGAAAAAGGGGCTCTCAGGCAAAAAAAAAAAAAGGTTGGGATCCACTGCCTTAGAGGACAAAAAATAAGCATAATTTAAAACTACAACTGATTAAATCATTACAAAACAGGTAAGTGACTTTCTGGTAGTGTTTCTGGTAGTGCTTGCTTTGCTTTGGCTTGTTTCAGGGTTAAATAGGGACATCACGACTGCAACAAAGAAACACAGGGAAAGCTCTATAAACTGATGGCATTTCATGCTGTTCAGCTTCATAATCTTAAAATATGAGAAAAATCTGCTGTTTTGTCATCACTTTAGGTATTAAGCTAGATAATCATTCAAACACTAGCTCTAAAGTGGCGTTTGTGAAGCAGCAACAGTTTCAGCTGTTCAGACGTCAGTTGCAGATGTGAATGAATGGTGGAAGAAAGTAGTTCCTCATACAAAAGGGTTTTTAGACTCTCAGTGTTTGATTTTCTTTTTTATATGCACGATTATGCCGTCGAACTGTTGTATAAATGCAATATCACCCAAGTAGCAGTGCAATGTAGCTGTATTGTGGTGGGACACAATGCACACCTCCCACCTGTGACAATATACAGCCAGATCGCACTGCTCCTCGTGTGATATTGCTCATGTAAAGATGAAACCAAATACTTATTCTGACCTGTACTTCAAATATAAAACAGAATGAATGATTACACACTGTCACCCACAAACACACATGTACACACACAAATAAAAATCTTGCTGCCTTTTTTGTTGTTTATTCAAGTAAACTTTTCTAGTCATCTCAAACTGCGTCAGTTAAAAATACTTTAACTTATTTATATTTATATTTATACTTATATAAATTTACTGATATAAAGTATATAAAATTTACTTGTAAAAAATACTTATATAAATTTATATTTATACTTATACTTATTTATATTTAACTTTATATATACAATATTTAACAAAAAAGAAAGTAAACCCGATTAACTGATTAAATTAGGTAACAAAAATATTTGTTGTCATTCGTTTTTATCTTATCATTTTTTACTTTTATCAAAATCCAAGAGGTTGCCAACTTCCTGCTGGCAAGTGTTAAAAATCTAGGCTTTAAAAGAAAGCGGTATAGTATAAATGAGAATTAATTACTGCATGAATTTCACTATTGTAAAATATTATTCCAACATGATGAGTTCTACAAAAGCAAATAGTGTAAAACAGGCAAGTTTATCAGTCATTTTTAAAAGGCAGTTTCCCTATGGAGAACATAAATGGAGGTTTTACTCCCAGTTACGCTCTATTTAAACTCTCCACCAAAACCGGAGCAAACTTTCTGGAGCAAAAATGCTCACAGTATGTACATCGACCCTGACTCAACCTTCACATCTTATAAAGATTTTGGGATAAGATACTGTACTGTTTTCTTATCACGATGAAAGAACAGCAATTGCAGAGATAACCAAAATTAAATTGCCGTCTTATGATATATATACCTTGATTCTTAAAAAAGATTGCACTGTCTTAACATCCAGGCCAAGTGCTCTGCCTAATGTTGGCATGATTGGCTAAAAATCTTTTTGATCAATATACTAAACAAACACTCTACTTTTTAGGAAATAGGCTCATTTTACAACCGCCAACCTGATACCACCAATGTTCCTGGATTAACATCTATGTTGATCCTGGAACAACATTATCAGTCAATAAGAATTAAGTATTATGTTTACTGTTTATGTTGAGTTTAGGCTTGCAGCTTATACATGAGTGTTGTTCAACTATTATTCTCCTCTGATTTTTGGAAATAATGTACGGTTATGGTTAGGTTTAGAGGTAGGGAATAGGTATGGAGTACATTTTCGAACATAAATGATGTTCCAGGATCAACATACTGTAGGTGTTAATCCAAGATCGCATCATACTTGGCAAAATCATGGCGTGCTTTTACATCTCCCCTAGAGTTTAACAGTTTTACCATGTATTAATCAATTCAGCCAATCTCCAGGTCTAATGGGAACACTCCTAACTAAGCTTAGCTTAAATCATTGAATCAATTTAGACTATTAGCAGCTCACAATGATATTGCAAAGCACCTTAAAATAGTTCCCTAGCTAGATAAGTAGGTAACATGGTTGCATAATATCATTGCGCCAGCTGCAGCCACGGCACAGCCAAATTCCTTGATTATTATGCTGTAATAAAAGTACAGTTCCTACCCATATTAACCAAGAGAATAGCAACTTTTCATTGTCCGTCAGTCTTAGTACAAACTACAGAAGACTATTATCAAACCTTTTTTTAGAGTGAGATCCCAATGGACTAATTTTTAAACACTTGTAAAAACTGCTAAATTTAGCTAATAATAGTCCCTCATTAAAAACCACTACAAAAAATGCTACATCATACTTTATTTTAAATTTTGATAACATTACCCAATGACAGTCTGTCTAGTGTAAGTGGCCAAAAAAAAAAAAAAGCTTTTTACAGCACTTCTGTTATAATGTTGTTTTCTTGTGGTTACACGCATGAGCACTGTGTAAATACAGAATACAGTTTTGTGCTGCTTGCAATATGATCCACCAGAAACAAGAAGGATACCCAAGGAAACTTGAAGGCTCATACCATTTTGAGCTGAAAACAAACAGCGTTCATTCAAAATACTGTACATTGCAAAACAACTTTTCAAGTCAATAATCTGTTGAATGTGCTTGTGCCTCCATGAATAACTACCGCAGATGACATCACATGTGACGGCATGTTGAATAAGTAGTTTAATTTATTCTATCTATCTATCTATCTATCTATCTATCTATCTATCTATCTATCTATCTATCTATCTATCTATCTATCTATCTATCTATCTATCTATCTATCTATCTATCTATCTATCTATCTATCTATCTATCTATCTATCTACAGTAGAAGACAGAATTATTAGCCCCCCTGAATTATTAGCCCCTCTGTTTATTTTCCCCTAATTTCTGTCCAAAGGAAAGCAGATTTCTTCAACACATTTCAAAACAAACTAGTTTTAATAACTTATTACTAATAATTGAGTTTTTTATCTTTGCCATGATGACAGTAAATAATATTTGACTAGATATTTTTCAAGACACTTCTATACTGCTTAAAGCGGCATTTAAAAGCTTAACAAGATTAAATAGGTTAACTAGGCAGGTTAGGGTAATTAGGCAAGTCATTGTATAACGATGGTTTGTTATTTAGACAGTCGAAAAATATAGCTTAAAGGGGCTAATAATTTTGACCTTAAAATGGGTTTTAAAAATAAAAAAAACTGCTTTTATTCTGCTGAAATAAAACAAATAAGACTTTTTCCAGAAGAAAAAATATTTTCAGACATACTGTGAAAATTTCCTTGCTCTGTTAAATATCATTTGGGAAATATTTAAAAAAGAAAAAAATCAGGGGGGGGGGGGGGGGGTAATTATTCTGATTTCAACTGTCTATCTATCTGTCTTTCTGTCTGTCTGTCTTTCTATCTATACCTTTCTCTATATAGATGAAAGTTAAATAAACATGATAAACTAAACGAATAAAGTAGATTTGCAATATTGGGTAAGTGTTTTATATGATCTTCATAATAAATTCATTAGTAGCATGGATGGCCACTGGTCACATTTAAGACAAAGTGACTTAATTTGTTAATACACATCCTCATATGTTTCTGTTACAGTAATTCTTTAAATGAAAGTGATGAGAGTTTCCTGATTGCTGGGCGAGATTGCTGTTTCCCTCAGGGTTGGGAAACATACGATGGCGGGCCAAATAAAGGTTATCATTAGCCAACTTTGGCCTGCTAAAGAATAACAATGTGTGCTAGGAAAATAAACGCTCTAATAGTGTATTTTACATACATTACAAACAAGAGCAAACAATAAAAATTAAACAATTTAAGTTTAAGTACAATAAAATAAATTTTTCCAGTCTTCTTTGCTCGTATTTATGAAGGTTGGCAATAATAGTGGAAAGCCCTGTATGTGAGGATATGAATGAGGGCTGGTGAGAGATGTGTGTGTGTTTATTTGCATCTATAAATGTGTGAGAATATGAGCAATCTCTACACGCCTTCTGACAGTGTGAAGGTGAGAAAGCAAGCGAGTAAATGAAGGCCTCAGGTTTATGCAGGCTCCGCATTCCTCAGTGAACACACAGTCAGTCAGTCTTTACATCACAGAACAGCAGTGAAATCCTCCCATTGGGTGTCATCCAGCTCCCTGTCTCCCCACCACACACACAGAGAGACAGTGAGTGCTATTGTCTGAGACAGAGATGCATTATGTTCTGTCTCTCAGGCTGTCAGTGGACTACTCTCACAAGACAGCAAGACTGAACAGGCCGCTCCATGGAGACACTAGTGGGACAGTGTGTCGGAATCAAACGCAATGACCGAATACGACATCTGGAGTTGCCCAAAATATATACTTGATGTTTGTTGTGCAGCAGGATTAAAAGGTTTGGGTTGATGATGGGTCAGTCACGCTGAAAGAGCTCAGAAAGTTACAGTAAATATCTGATTCACTGGTGTTTACATTTTTAAAATTGCTTAATAATATAATGATTTCAATATGCAAATCAGAATTATTTATCCTTTTGTGAATTTCTTTTCTTTTTTAAATATTTCCTGAATGATGTGTCACACACATCATGTGATTCACAGTATTTCCTATAATATTTTTTCTTCTGGAGAAAGTCTTCTTGGTTAGAATAAAATAAGTTTTTAATTTTAAAAACATTTTAAGGTCAATATTATTAGGCCCTTTAAGCAATATTTTTTTTCTATAGTCCACAGAACAAACCGTTATTATACAATTATTTGCCTTATTACCCTAACCTGGCTAATTAAAGTTAGCCTTTAAATGTCACTTTAAACTTAATACTACACTGTAAAAAAAATCCAGATTTTCACAACATGCTACTGTAATTTTTCACAGTAATCTACATTAGCAGCACTTCACAAGATTTAACTGTAAAAATTCACAGTAATGAGTTGAATTCAGAGTTTTATTGTAAAATTAATAAAATTCGCATGAGTACAGCAAATTACTGTAAAATGGGCTATATATTTTGCATGTTAATTATAAAAAATTCTACTTTTTTTATTTTATTCAACATAGACATTAATACAAATGAACTTGTATGCTAGTATTGGCACTTTTTTCATATTTAGAAATAATGTTATTGCAGCCCCCAAAACAATTTGGTTACATCTAAAAAAATAACTTGAAAGAAAATCATTCTGTTTTGAAATGACATGAATGTCAGTAAATTTTCATTTGTGGGTGCAATGCAACTTTATTTAATTTTATAAGGTTAACATAATTTTTAATGAACATAAATGTGTGCTTAGCCAAAAATGTAATAAACTATAGAACAAAAGTAATTGATTCATAAAACCAAACACGATGGGCCCAATTATAATCCCGGCGCAATGCGGCACAAGGCGCAACGCAATTGATGTTTGCCAGTTTCAGCTTGGCGCAAGAGTCGTTTTGATGTTTTGCACCATGCTGTTCAATTAGCAAATGCATTTGTGCTTATATGTGCGCCCATAGGCGTTCTGCTCTAAAAAAAGGAGACATGGGTAAGCACATTGCTGGCGCGTAGCTATTTTGAGAAACTATAATAGATTGTTCAATAGACCAAAGCAAAGCCAGTCTAAAGTCCAGCACAGAGTGCTTTAGTTATGCGCCTCGCTTACACATTGCTTAAAACAGACAGGATGTACAGCAATTCGCAAACATCTTTACATAGGACAAAGAGTTAAAATATTAGGGATATATATATATATATATATATATATATATATATATATATATATATATATATATATATATATATATATATATATATATATATATATATATATATATATATATATATATATATATATACAGTTGAAGTCAGAATTATTAGCCCCCCTTCGAATTATTTTATTTTTTTATTTTAATATTTCCCAATTATGTTTAACAGAGCAAGGGGATTTTCACAGTATGTCTAATAATATTTTTTCTTCTGGAGAAAGTCTTATTTGTTTTATTTCAGCAAGAATAAAAGCAGTTTTAATTTTTTTAAACACCATTTTAGGGACAAAAATATTAGCCCTTTTAAGCTATTTTTTTTTCTCGATAGTCTACAGAACAAACCGTCGTTATACAAAAATTTGCTAATTACCCTAACCTGCCTAGTTAACCTAATTAACCTAGTTAAGCCTTTAAATGTCACTTTAAGCTGTATAGAAGTGTCTTGAAAAATATCTAGTAAAATATTAATTACTCTCATCATGGCAAAGATAAAATAAATCCATTATTAGAAATGAGTTGAAGGAATGTGCTTTCCATTAAATAGAAATTGGGGAAAAAATAAACAAGCCATCTAATAATTCAGGGGGGCTAATAATTCTGACTTCAACTGTATGTATGATATAAATATAAAGGATTAAAATATTACAAAACATTATTTTCTCGCCTACAAAAATATAAAAAACATATTTTCATGTCTTCTTCATCTCGGGGGGATTTTTCAGTTTATTCATAACAATTTGCTTTTGTATAATGTTATTATTATTAGCAGTATTATTTATATATGCACATTTATATTTGTTTTATTAAAAACAAGCTTAGATTTGCCCACCTGTCAGGTTTTAGACCATATGGGGATCAACATCAGTATTAGGATATAACTCAGTTGTTTGACCACACTTCGTTATTATTGTTCATTTATTCGTTTGCTGGAAATTAGAACTGAATTTAGAAATAGATTTGAAACAAATTTTTGCGCTTAATAAAATTAATTCTTTCTAGGCTAATGGATGTCTGTGCATACAAGAAGTTTCCCTTTCCACGAGAGTGAAAGTGAAAGTAAATAATGAGGAGGCTTATCTCTCATTCTCGCGCTGTAGATGCTCAGTTTAACTGTTTTCTCACTAGTGAAGTGTTCAGTTTTTCCACTTACAAAGTTCACCATCATGTAAATAGCAAATGCGCTATGGCGCAATGCAACTGACTCTTAAAGGAATTGGAGATGAGACTCTGATTGGTTTATTATCAAAACACACCCATAACTCATTAGAAAAAATAAGCTCAACCCTTTTAGACCATGCGCCATGGCGCAAAGCAAATTTTCCATCCTTAAATTAGCAAAAGTGGATTTCGATATGCCCGTATTGCTTTTGCTCCCTGTGCTTTGCACTTTGCGCATGGATTGTCAAAATAGAGCCCAATGACTTGAAAGTCAGGGTAAATTTAAATATGTGAACTAATTTTTATGACAGTCAATGTTGTCATAATGCTAAACTGCACGGTAACCCTAGTAACCATTTTTATATACAAAACAGCTCTTAAAGAAAATTCTCACTGCAGTACCCCAGAATTCAAGCTTATTTTCGAAAATGCATGTGTCTGTAAAACACACGTCATGTCAAGGTTGTATCAAATCACCAAACGAAACCAGCGCTTGTGTCGACGTCTTCAAAGGCCTGTTGGAATTGAAAGCTCTCTAATGTGACTGAGAAATGAAGATTAGATTGATTTATCTTGGGGACCAAATGCTTGAATAATGGATCCAATACTCTGTAAATAGGATTAGTTGCCAAGGTTGCCTGTGTTGCGGGACTGGCGCTGGATCATGTGTGCAGTCAGACATGGAGACAGAGATTGGAATAGTGAAATATGCTCTTTTGTCATTTCCCCAAACCACAGGATGAGGCCGTGAAAAACAGCAGAAAGCTCCTTTATGCTGGACAAAGCTCAGCACTCTGTATAGTCCTCTTTTTAACTTCATCTCTTTCATTTCTGCTCATAAGAATGGAAAATATTGAGTGTGGAGATACAGTCAGGATTCAATGCTGAACTTGCCAAACAAAATACCATACAATAATGTTATAAATGGTACTGTATTCCCCCCTTCCATAGTGTTTATTATATATATTACAGATGTATTCATTTTAACTTTTAAACACATCCCTCACACACAGACTCTCTCAGTGCTCACTATGTACCTTTTCCCCAATAATGCATATACAGTATAATATAAAAATATATTTATGCTTGCTTGTTGTGGCACAGTGGTTAATTCCACAGTAAGAAGTTCGCTGGTTCGAGTCCCGGCTGAGTCAATTGACATTTCTGTGTAGAGTTTGCATGTTCTCCCTGTGTTGGCATGGGTTTTTTCCAGGTGCTTCAGTTTCCCCCACAGTCCAAACACATGTGCTATAGGTGAATTAAATAAACTGTGGGTGTTTCCCAGTGATGGATTGCAGCTGCAAGGGCATCCGCTGTGTAAAACATATGCTGTATAAGTTGGTGGTTCATTCCGCTGTGGCGACCCCTGATTAATAAAGGGACTAAGGAATGAATGTTGCTTTCAGATGTGTCAGCTTATATTATTATGCCAACTGACCCAGCAGGGACTCGAATAAGCAACCTTCTTGCTGTTAGGTGAAAGTGCTAACCACTGAGCCACCGTGTCACCGCTCCCACTTTATATTAAGTGTAATTTAAATTCAATTGAATGCACGTTTTTATATTGTACATATATATATATATATATATATATATATATATATATATATATATACATATATATATATATATATATATATATATATATATATATATATATATATATATATATATATATATATATATACTGTATATATGTTAATGATCTGCATGTATTTATATCTGTAATTAGATTCATAATTACACCTTAATCCACCTTTAAACGTAGTCACACCACTAAACCTGTGCTTAAACTTTCCAGCCTGATCTCAAGAGAAAACAAAAATATTTCAGTTTAGTCAGTTTAGTGGCTAATTCATCTGAATTTGTATGAGTTCAGTCAAATGAAAGCATCCGACAACCAACCCCACCCCTAAACCCAACTGTCATTGTGGGATGAGCAAATTACTAAATTGCACAAATTAGATCATGCAAATTTAAATGAATCAGCCACTAAATCAATAAGTTACAAATTGCCGTGAGATCGTGTTGAACATTCCCATATCTCACTCCAATAACACTATGAGTATTGCGCAATACAAAATTAACAGACAAACTCCCGATTGTGTGATGCAAGTACAGTAAAGACCACTTAAAATAAAGAAGGACCAAACATTTGATATCAAACATTTCATATACTTGCCACAAATGTTTTTTTCTCGCTTTGGATGCCTGATCAGTGTTGATTATAGTCTTTGGATGAAACTTTTTTTATCTTCTATTTTTACTATTTTCTTTTTTTCTGAAGTCTGACGAATTGCGATTTATCTTTGCAGTCAAAATTGTTAGCCCTGTGATTTGTTTATCTTCAAATATTTCTGGAATTATGTCTAAGAGGAAGGAATTTTTCACAGCTGCGGCTCAAATCATAGGTCTTATTGCTGTGAGGTGACAGCCCTACCCACTGCGCCACCCTTACTGACATCATGGCCAAGATAAAAAAATAAAAAAATAAATAAATCAGTTATCAGAAATGAGTTATTAAAACTATTATGTTTAGAATAAAATAATAAATAAACTATTATGTTTGTGTTAAACAAATCTTCTTTCCTTTAAACAGAAATTCGGGAAAAGAATATACAGGGGGGCTAATAATTCAGGAAGGCTAATAATTCTGACTTCAACATGTTTCTCTATGTTAGAAAACCACAAGAGGGCAAGCAAACAGTGACAGGATTTTCATTTTCACTCCAACTACTCCACCAGTAACCTCTGAGCAATGGCGTTCTCCTTCGGGAACTTTGCTCTCGGGGGTTTTCACGCACGATAAATTGCCAACGAATCCAAAAAAAGCAGTTTGACAGAGAACAAGCGCTGTAATAAACAATAGCAAATATACAAGCTCTGTGTAGCGCCCGTCCCCTTAAGAAGCGTCCCGTGACTGATGTCCAGAGCAAATTACAGAGCCGAGAGGTGAGCGATTTTACAGCACCTCGATCTCTCAGAAGGACAGAGGCCTCGTCTGTTTGGCTTCTCCGCAAATCAGCAGCCTGTTATTTAGAGGCTCTGCGCTGGCACCCGTATTGATGACACCGGACAGCGAGGAGAGAACATGCGCAAATCAGCAAAGATGTGTTAAATTGCCCCTCTTATCAGATAAATGTGTTGTGTGTGGGGCGTTTGGAGACGATGGCCCAGAATCTGCCAGCTGATCTCCTGCTGGCTCCTGTTTTACCGCAGCTGGGTTTTTTTTCTTCCAGATTCTCAATTGTCTTTGAGTTATTGTTGGGTCATGCTGGATTTGTTTGCACATCTGCAAATGTAGAGTGTAGATGTGAGTCTAAAGTTCTACATTGTAATCAATAACTGCACACAATGCTACACCATAGCTGTTCTTATTTAATGCTGTTGATTTGTATATGTAAGCCCTTAAATTCACAATTATTAGCCCTCCTGTCATTTTTTTTATTATTATTTCCCAAATTATGTTTAAGTATGGAATTTTTCACAGTATTTCCTATAATATTTTTTCTTCTGGAGAAAGTCTTATTTGTTTTATTTTGGCTAGAATAAAAGCAGTTTTCAAATTTTTTAAAAGCATTTTAACGTCAATATTATTAGCCCAATAAGCAATATTTTTTGTTGATTGTCTACAGAATAAGTCATTGTAAAAAAATCACTTGCCTAATTAACCTAATTAATGCCCAAAATGCCTAAACTAAGGCCCGCAGGCCAAAGTTGGCCCTTTTTTATCCTTTGATTTGACCCGCCAGAAAAAAAATGATTGGGAAAGATTGGGAAATGCCTTTAACAGAGATTCTCTTTTTATTTTAATAGCAACTTTTGTTTGTTTTATTATTAAGCAACAAAAAAACTAACTGAAATAAATGTTAAAATTAGATTATGTAAATTAATCAGATTTTTTTTTAATTACATACTGTCACTTAACGAACATGAGACAAAGCAGAAGTCATCAGCATGCAAATCATGGGGCAAACATGACAGTAAAGGGCCAAGAGGGAATTTGGCCAGGACATCGGGGTTACACTCCTACTCTTTAGGAGAAGTGCCATGGGATTTTTAATGACAACAGTGAGTCAGAACCTCACAGTTTAACGTCTTATCTGAAAGACTGCACCCACTGACAGTAGTGTCACCTTCACTATACTGGGGCAGTAGGACTCACACAGACTGCAAGTTGAGCGCCCCCTGCTGGCCTCACTAACACCACTTCCATCAGCAACTTAGTTTTACCATGTGGTCTCCTATCCAGTTTCTGACCAGGCTCAGCCCTGCTTAGCTTCAGTGAGTAACTGGTCTTGGGTCAGCTACAGCAACAACAAAAACAGGAAAAATCTAGAACTCTTAAATCAAACCTAAATGTTTCTACCCCCTTCTAAGCACCATCCCTCTTATATGGCAAAAAATTTAATCAAAACACAATCTTTTTCAAAACCATGCATGCTCTGGGAAATAAATGAAAAAAACACAAAAGAAATATTGAATTAACTATTTTGGTTTGTTTTTACATTCATTTACATTCGTTAAATTTTAATTACTGTAATTACTGTATATATTACAATTAAAAGTATTATTAAAAATAAAATTTATCAAACTAATAATAATAATAATAATAATAATAATAACAATAATAGTTACTTTTACTATTAATATAACTCATTTTTAATTATTATTGGTTTATTATTGCTTAAATTTTTTTGTTCCTAACTTCATTTACGGAATATATTATTATTATTAATAATGATAATAATAATAATAATAATAATAATAATAATGATAATATTATCATTATAATTATTAATATCATCATTATTATTATTCTCACTATTATTATTATTATTATTATCATCATTATTATTATTTATTATCATTATTATCATTATTATTATTATTACTACTACTACAACTATTATTATAATTTTTTTTGGCTTAGGCTCTATTTCAGAGGTCGCCACAGCAGAATGAACTGCCAAATAAACCAGTATAGTTTACATAGCGGATGCCCTTCCAGCCGAAATCAAGTGTTGGGAATCACCTACACACTCTCTCATTCACAAACATACACTATGAACAATTTGGTTAATCCAATTCACCAATAGCGCATGTCTTTGGACTGTGGGGGAAACCAGAGCACCCAGAAGAAACCCACGCCAACATGGGAAGAACACACTGTAAAAAAAACCCCTAATTTTACAGAAAATATCCTTACATTTTTTACAGTAACTTTTTGTCATTTCACATTATATTCAAAACCTAGTAAAATGACAACCAATCTCTCTAAATTAACCATTTGACTTTCATTTTAGGTACTTTATTATTAAAGACAAATTACTGACATTTGTGTTTTTTATACAGGGAAATTACAGTATTATTTATACAGTATTTTTTCTGTTATTTTAAATTATATTCAAAAGTTCGTAAAAATTACAAACATTATCTGTAAATTAACGGCTTGACTGTTATTTTATGTACTATATAATTAATGACAAATTACAGCAATGTGTCTGTTTTTTACAAAAAAATGACATATTATTTAGTGTTTTTTCCTGTTTTTTAAGTACATTTAAAATTACGTAAAATTAAAGTAATAAATTGTAATTACTTGCTCTGTAAAAAAAAAAAAATCGTAAAAAAAAGGTCAAATGACTGGCAGCTATGGCTGCCAAACAAAAACCATAAAATTAAGGTAAAATTTCTTTGTTGAAAAAAAGTGCAAAAAAGAATAAATCTACAGATATTTTCATTAAAATGTTTACAGAGAATCAGTTATTTTACAGACTTATCCTAGATTATTACTTACAAATCCATTTAATAAAGTAACACACTTAGAGTGCTCACATACACCTGTTTCAGATTCCGCTGATTGCACACACACAGTCGGAGGATTGTTATGAACTGATTACATGCACTTTAAAAGCAGCACAGACGCACGCGCCAATTGCTTAGTCTTGTTATACTGCTACTGTGAACATTATGACGTGGTTCTCTTCTTTTGCCTTGCTTTGTTTGTTAATTGTTTATGTTTTTTGCTGCCGGGACTGACCATTTGCCTGTTATTTGACCATGATTCTGGATTCCCTGCAAAATGTTACATCTATTTGCCCCTGTGATGACTGTTGCTCGCCTTTGGATCTGCACCCATTTGTCAGCATCCCCTTCATGTTACAGTTGCATTTCATTTAAGATCTGTAACTGAATCATTCCATATAACTTAAACCTCCACGTTTTACATAAACACTATTCAATAAAATGTAACAACTGTAATTTTAAAGTTGTGAGAATTTTAATCAGTTCTATCTCCTTTGTTGTTTTTTAAAACTTAAATTACGATCATGAGCATGTCTTGGCATGTTATTAAAGGTGTTTAATTGTAATGATTTAGGGAAAATTCTTTTAAATAACATTGTTTTCTCTTGAAATTTTAGTGCAGTCACTTTATTGATGATGTTTGATCATAATAATCTAGGATAAGTCTGTATAATAACAGTGTTTCTTTGTAAAACTCTTAGTGTATACCTTTATTGAAAGGATTTGATCGTAATAATCTAGGAAAAGTCTGTAAAATAACAGTGTTTTTCTGTAAACATTTTAATGAAAATATCTGTAGATTTATTATTTTTTGCAGTTTATTTCAACAAAGACATTTTACCGTAATTTTATGGTTTTTGTTTGGCAGCCGTAGCTGCCAGTCATTTGACCTTTTTTTAACGATTTTTTTTCTTACAGTGCATGCAAACTCCACACAGAAATGCCAATTGACCAAGCCGGAACTTGAAACCAGCAACCTTCTTGCTCTGAGGCGACAGTGCTAACCACCGAGCCACTGTGATGCTCATTATTATTATTTTTATATTATTATATTTTATTGTTTTTATTGTTTATTTTATTACATTATTATTATATTATTACCATCACAATAAACATTACTCGTGTTTTGGTTAATTTATGGATGTATTGGGTGGAAAATTTTTTTTTACTGGATTCACTGCAGATGGCACACTTGGATCCCTGAATAGGATCCGATTTATTTCCCCCTGCAATTTTGTTGTATCTTTAAATACATTTGGCCAGGATTTAACCAAGCCCTTCAGCATGCTTCCTAAAAACATTTCCTAGAACTAAAAGAAATCATCTTTTTCTCTTATCTCGCCGAGGGCACAGAGTGAGCCAGAGCTGCCACTGCCTGAAAAAAGACAGGTGTGTGACTCCTGTGTGTGTGTGTGTTAGTATATAAAGCACACACACCACACGCAGCATGAGCTCTTTCCAGTACAGTAACAGCACGTCTGAATCAGAGCTCATGAACCACAGAAGAGCAGGACTTCAGTTTAAAAACCTCCCCACTCCAGGAGCTCATTAAGAGTCTGAGGATCTGTCCGGTGTGATTTCCAACTCACTGAACATGTGTGTGTGACTCTGCAGCACAACACCACACCACTGAGACACCGATCACCCAGAAAACACTCAAGAAAACACTCAATCATAGGCAGAAGAGGGACTCATCAACACCCCTCAACACACTGAGCTTCAGGGTTAAAGACCCCCTGAAATCATAATTCTATATTTTATTTTAGGTGTTGATACACTATTAAAAATAATTGCCATGATTTCAATGTTAAAAAGAAAATGGTAATAATGTTACCATAAAAGTATGCAACCTAGTTAACAGTTATGTTCAGGCCCGGATTGGCCAATCAGGAGGACCGGGAGCGTTCCCAGTGGGCCGGTCCGTTTTTTATTTATTTATTTATTTATTTATTTATTTATTTATTTATTTATTTATTTATTTATTTATTTATTTATTAATTTATTTATTAATAAATTTATTTATTTGTTTATTTATGTATTTATCTTTTTATTTATTTATTTATTTATTTTACCATATTATTTATTTTACCATATTCTTTCTTACCATATTACATTTTCTTGTTGGCTTAGTCCCTTTATTAATCCCGGGTCGTCACAGCAGAATGAACCGCCAACTTATCCAGCACGTTTTTACACAGCGGATGCCCTTCCAGCTGCAACCCATCTTTGGGAAACATCCACACACACACACACACACACACACACACACACACACACACACACACACACACTATGTACAATTTAGCCTACTCAATTCACCTGTACCGCATGTCTTTGTGGGAAACCGGAGCACCCGGAGGAAACCCACGCGAATGCAGGGAGAACATGCAAACTCCACACAGAAACGTCAAACTGAGCCAAGGTTTGAACCAGCGACCTTCTTTCTGTGAGGGGACAGCACTATCTACGGCACCACTACGTCACCATAATTATAAAAATACATAAAAATAATAACAAAAACGAATTAACCAGTAAATAAAAAAGCACTGTTCACACAGGTAAGGATGTTAGGAATTTTTCTAGAAAAGACTATTCACGCATTCATTCTAAAATACCGGTAAATTGTGATATCATTAACCAGGAATGAGCTCTAAACAAATGCGTTTGTATTTCTAAACATTTGACTACATTACAAACTCTGTGGATGGATTATTATTGTGAACAACTTCGATGAAAACATATGGAGGAACACTTCACACGTCGAGATGTACGTAATATGTGTGTGTGCTGGCGCTCGCCAGCTGGTTCATGTGTACACATGACACGTCACTTATCGTTAGCATCTTATTGATCATTTTTACACAGTTGGCATTAATAATGAACATCTAGCAGCTAAAAATGTCTGGAAAAAATATTCAATGGCTTTTATCTTTATAAACAGTGTGGATGTGAATGCGTCTGAATGTTCTGACATGAACACGCTCTTTCTGGCATTCTTCCTTCTGCGTTCACACAGATCAGCATTCCGGCAAATTAAAAATAGCCGGAACAAATTTACAGGTATTTTCAAAGCCTGATCCTACATACAGACCTTTCTGGAAAATTACCTGTATGTTTAAAAGAGGCTTAAGTCAAAGGAAGATGAATGAATGAATAATCAGTAAAATTAATTCTTTCATGTTGCCCTGACACAAATCGATTGTGAGGAACCCTGCATTTTTTAAATTGTACGCTGCAGAAAATGCTGAGTTCCACACAATCGATTTGTGTCAGGGCAACATGAAGGAATTATGTTAACATATTAGTTTTTACAAATGTAAGTTGATTGGACATAAAACATTTAAAATGAGCTGAAACAACACAATTCTTATGGTTTTTTGGGGCAACTTACACTGTAAAAAGTGCTACACTCACAAAGTTGGTTCTATCTACTTTAAATAATTGCAATCTAGTTAATTTTATTTGTTTTATACCAAAAAAATTAAATTTGCTTCCTCTTTACTTAAAATATATCAGTTTTTATATAACTGTATATTTTGAATAAAACTAATGCAATTTATTTGAGTAGATTTTTTTACGTGGTTATTGTGTAGAATAAATGTTATAAAAGTGAGTTGACACAGACAATTTATTAGAGCAGCTGTCGATGTGGGCAGGTGTTCATAAAACGTGATTTTAATAGTTTGGCGTGACTCCTTTTTCATTGCCCGGGAATTAGCAGGCAGACGCAGCTTCTGCAATGGTCGACATTAACTGCTCCCAGCAGCGGATCTGATTAACACGGTAAGTTGCAAATTTAGCCGAATGATAATTGTAAAGTCATGCAAAACTGCTGTCTTCGCTAGGCAGGTGAGGTTTTAGCTTTGTAAATTGTACTGTAGCCTCAGGTATGTTAACAGACTGCTCTCACATGGAAAGCTAAGTTGGCTAACGCTAACCAACACTAGTTTATGCTAACGATTAAAAGTGATATTATTGAGAAAAAATAGTGAAAGTAGTTTTAAAACACTTAGTAGGTATAACTAACGTTGCAGAACCGATTAACAAGGTCACTGGTGGGCGGTCGGGGTGTGGGGGTTCAGTTTGCTAGCGCTAACTTAGCTAAAGTTAGCTCACCTAAGTTATAGCAGCACATTAAGGATGGATATTAAATGCAGAAACGTATGCAACAGTTAAGTAGTGTGTGTTTAACGTAAGAGAAAGTATAACTTAAAGTTTGTGTTTTAGAGATTTAGTCCATAAGTTTTTTTAATGCTGCATAGTGAATAAATTACAGATTTACAATTTATTTAAACTTAAATTACATTTACTACTGATGTTTACAGAACCATTTAAATTGTATGCACCTCATTCTAAAATGCATGTTCTTGGTCTTTAGATACCAAAGTGATTTTGTTACCTGTGGATCTTCAAACTTCACATCCAGGTAAGAAAAACATTAGATACAACTACAGCTATAATTATTTGCAGGTAAGTAAAACATTGGTAAAATTGCAAACAATAGTGGGCTCCATAGAATTAACTTACATTTGATATCTGAAGATTTTTTTATGTGTGCAACAGTAAAAACAGTATAAAAATATCCTAATGCAGTTTCTTATTATCTGTCAGGTTTTCAATAAAGCTAACTGATAACACTGAATCACTGAACTGTCATTTGCCAGTGACATTAAATTTGAAGAAAAAGTCAATTAAATGTAGCTTTAGCAAAAATTTAATGTAAACCTTAATGTAATGTGTAAAATGGCAATGTATTTATTTATTTATTTAATAAAATTTGTATTATGACGTGCAAAGTTTGGTGCAAAATGAAGATGACATTTAAATTATAGAACTTGTATTCTATAATTTTCATATAGCCATTTTCAAACAGTTTTAATATCTAAATTAAATATTCACATTCTTATGCTTTATAAGTTGCCAAAATAAACAAAAAATGTAATACCTAAATTTTAACAATTCTTTGATTGACAGGAAAACACAATGACATGCACTGTTACACTGAGTAAAATCACAGTTTTCTTTAAAATTTGATAACTAAAAACACATGGAATAATGTAATTACACAACCTCTATAACCTTTTTTTATTTTTTAAATAGAAGTTAGGTAATTTTAACTAAGGTCATTTTTAACTGATAAACTAAGGTGTTTCATCCATGCATCATTCTCACTGGACTTTTGTAACTTCACTTGTAGTTATTTCCTATTCAGTATTTAGCTATTTAATGTTGTTTGGTAGCAACCACCTGAACTCCTGTTTCTTTTTGTCTCTACCAATAGAGTTGTGAGGAATCAGAGGTGCATGCGGCTGCCCACGGGAAAAATTTGCCATCAGCCCAACACAGTTTGGATTATCATAGGACTGTCAGAGGTTTGCCAAACCTGTCAAATGCATGATGGCTCCTGTTTGGACTTACCGATGTCCTCGACTTCAAGTATCCATCAAAACTGTATACATTTGAGATATATTAGAGACTCTTTGTGGGACTGGACATTATGCATCCTAAATCTTCATCAAAATATGCAAATCTCCTCACTGAGTTGCCTTGGATGATTTCTCAATAGGATCTGGTATTATTAATGTTTTTATTTATGTATTGTGTATGTGTAGCCACATTAATGGCCTATTTTGTAGTCACTATTAAAAGGAACATCGATTGATATTGAATACATGTTATGGTCTTTAATCCATCTTCCCATTCTTATTTAATTGTTATTGACAGGAAAGTCTGTTTATCTGTTTTTACTAGTGTATATTGTGCTTACAATATAGAAACGAAGATTTATTTTCTGAGGTTACAGCCAGAAGTCAATTAAATTAGTTTTAAATGACATATGCATGGTTAATTTTATTTAGATCATTAAGTTCATAATACTTAATTAAAATGAGTACAGTCAACATATAGCAATGTATAAGTAAGTTAAGTTTAACAAAAAAAGTAAGTTTATCTGATTTGAGTAATTTTAGAAATATTAGTTGGCTCAACTTAATTTATTGCATTTGTTTTAAGCAATGTTTTAGTGTTTAAAATACTTAAAAAAGGCTGGAAGTTGAATCAACCTAAAACGTCCGATGCAACCACTTGCCTCACTTTTTATAAGTTAGATCTAAGTAACATTTTTTACAGTGTAATTAAGTAGTTTAATTCATTCATTCATTCATTCATTTTCTTTTCGGATTAGTCCCTTTATTAATCAGGGGTCACAAGAGCGGAAGGAACCACCAGATAAGTAGTTTGACCAAACAGTAATTGTTGATTTTTTTTTTAAAGTGTAATACACACACGGGATGGTTCATAAAAAATAAAACAAACTGTTCGGTACTCTTGTCACGGTTTGGTTTGGGGTGTTTTGGTATCTGACTGGAATAGTTCATCCTACAGCACTGATACGTGCCAGCTGCAGCATTTTCATTATGATTTAAACTTAAACAATGAATAAAAAAAATACATGTGAACATTTCATCTTTCTCTTTCTCTATTCAATTCAATAATTGCTTTATTGGCACGACAAATGTGACAAAAACATGAATCAGCAAAAAACTATACATTTACCAGTCAAGATTTATGGATAAATCAGTAATAATAAATAATAATAATCAGCAGTATATTTACAATTTATTTTTAATAATCTGCTTGTGTATGTGTGTTTGTAAGTGCATCACTGATTTTATTTATATTTATTTATGTCTCTCTGTCTCTCGCAAGTAGGAGGCACAAGATTTTGTATGAGACCAATCAAAGTTGAACTGATTTTTAAAGGACTTATAAGAGCAAGAATAAGGCATGACTTCAATTTTTATTTGTCAATGAAAGAGTTGGACAAGTTTGAAGGCATGTGGAGTCTAAAAAATATGCTGTGTCGGGTTGAAAATAATGTTTTGTTCTTTGATGAAAATATTGTGTGATTTGGAAATATCTTTGTTTAAATCAATGAAACATGTTGTAGTTTAAAATGTTGTTTTAAATAACGGTGTAAAAAAATCTCTCTCTCCCTCTACCAAAATTCATGTTGCCTAAATTGTTTTCAACCTGCAGCATGAGGTGATGTGAATTGATCCATTTAAGTGGAAGTTATAACACAAATGCTGTGACTATTTTGATGTGCACTAGCTTATAGATATCCTAAGAAATAACAATATTGATACTAACATCTAAAAATCTTTATTTTAATTTGATAGGACCTTTAAAACAGCCTCTGGTGTTAATAAATCCAAACTGGACAAATGTGTGCTGTATTCAGTTTTGTGTGTGCTGTATAGTAAAGAGCGAGCAGTGAGAATGGAGAGTGAAAACATTGCCACTGTCGCTCTCCTTCACTGCTGACACATACTCAGAGATGCTCCTGTATTACACACATCCCTGTCGCAGACTATTTCATAAAGGGCTGCAAACAATATTGTCAACAGCAGCGATGTCTCGCCATGCCCACAATAACACATCCATACTGATAGAAAATGGATAGTTATACCTCAGAATTTGACTCATGTACAGGACATGTCTGAAGTGAAAATAAGCTGAAAAAAAAAAACGCTATTATACACTGCTGTAACTGCAAATCTAATTTGTTAGAGTTTTATATTGATATTATATCGGATACATTTATACTGATATTATATTGGACATGCACATAGATTTTTTGACCGGCTTCAATCCATCCACACAAGCTACAGTATGAAAAAATAACAATAAACCTGACTATTTCATTGACTGTGTGAAGACTGTTGTAACCCAAAGCTGGGTCAAATGTGGACAAACCGAACAGTTTGGTAAAAAAAAAGACTTTTAAATTTAATGTAAATTTAATGAAGCCCATGCTAAAATATAAAATACATAAAAATGTTAAATAGTATAAAGACGTGAACAATGTATTTTATAAATAGGTTTAATTTTTTTATTATGGAAAATATTTAGATTATTTTAAGCTACAGTATTGAATTTTTTTCCTCACTAAACTTTCATTAAAATTTGTCATTAAAATAATGTTTTATACCCATTAATTAGTGGATTTTGTCACTTTTTTTTACTATTAGTATTGGCCATAACTGGTGGATTTTTATTTATTTATTTATTTATTTATTTATTTATTTATTTATTTATTTATTTATTTATTTATTTATTTATTTATCTGTCTTTTTACTTATTCTATCATTATTTTCATTTGTTTATTTATTTATTTATTTATTTATTACATCATTATTTACATTTATTTATTTATTTATTTATTTATTTATTTATTACATCATTATTTACATTTATTCATTTCATCATTATTTTTATTTATTTAGTTATTCCATCATTATTTTCATTTATTTATTCCATCATTATTTACATTTATTCATTTCATCATTATTTTTATTTATTTAGTTATTCCATCATTATTTTCATTTATTTATTCCATCATTATTTTCATTTATTTATTCCATCATTTTCATTTTTTTATTCCATAATTTTTTTCATTTATTTATTCCATCATTATTTTCATTTATTTATTCCATCATTATTTTTATTTATTTATTCCATTATTATTTTCATTTACTTTATTTATTGCTTTGTTTATTTCACAATATTTTCATATATTTATTTATATATTCATTTATTTCATCATTATTTATTTATTTATTTATTTATTCTATTATTATTTTTATTCATTTATTTATTTGTATATTTTTATTAATGTGCTTATTTACAATATATTATTATTATTTATTTATTAATGTGCTTATTCATAATATATTATCATTTATTTATTTATTCATTTATTAATGTGCTTATTTACAATATATAATAATTATTTATATATTTATGTGCTTATTTACTTACAATATATTATTAATTAAAATAATTATTTATTTTTTAAATAATAAATGCATTATTAATATTATTTTCATTATTGTTATAATTATTAATAATAATAATAATAATAATAATAATAATAATAATAATAATGCACTGTATTCGAATTTTTGTTAAATATGGACAAACCCAACCAGTTGAACAAACATTCATAAAAAAATATATATTTTGAAAAATGTTGGAAATCCTACTGTGAATGTCAATAAATACTAGTTTTTAACATTCTACAAAATATACTTAAAAACTTCTATATATCTATCTATCTATCTATCTATCTATCTATCTATCTATCTATCTATCTATCTATCTATCTATCTATCTATCTATCTATCTATCTATCTATCTATCTATCTATCTATCTATCTATCTATCTATCTATCTATCTATCTATCTATCTATCTATCTATCTATATGTGTATATATATGTGTGTGTGTGTGTGTATTCTGCTTATTCTCATCTTTCACATTCACCTCCTGAACGAATACTGCCCTTAACAGACCTGCACTGAATGATGGACCAGAGCTAGATCTTCAGATCTTCAGACGTTTGCATTGAGTATTGAGTATTTACTGGCCAAAAACCAAACACCTGAAATCTATCCAAAAACAGCATAGCAACATCTTGGTGTTGACTCTGGCATCGGGACGCCTTTCACACAGGCTGCTTATTTCTACAGTACAACAGCATCAGGGCAGAACGTGTGGAAGTTCATTCAGTGTGATAGATTCAGAGGAGGGAATGACAGGCTCTTATCAAAAGGACACTGAAGAAACGCTGTCAATGACAGGACTTAATTGCCTGGCCTGTGTTTCTGACACGTCGCACTCATATTTCTGGGAAAGTCCACAAACAGCGAGATCTAGGGAGAGTGACAAAAAAAGACGGATTCAATTTGACAGGAAAGGACTGAATGAGGGTCATTTTCACAAAATGCCGTGATTCGTGCCTCGTTTGTGTCTTTGTGGCTTAGATTTGTAAAGTTTATTTGTCTATCAGAATACCGGTCGGACTGCTTGCTCTAGTTCTAGGTTTAAGCTTTTAAATCAACATGACAAAAATAAATAAATGAATAAATAAATAAATAAATAAATAAATAAATAAAAAAGCACTGTTGCCTCACAGTAAGAAGGGTTCTAGTTCAAGTCTCGGCTGGGTCAGTTGTCATTTCTGTGTGGAGTTTGCATGTTCTCCCCATGTCGGTGTGGGTTCCACTGAGTGCTCCGGTTTCTAATATTACTATTAAATATTTTATATTTAAGTAAACTTATTCATTCATTCATGTTCTTTTCAGCTTCGTCCCTTTATTAATCTGGGGTCGCCACAGTGGAATGAACCGCCAACTTATCCAGCATGTCCCTTACGCAGCAGATGCCCTTCCAGCCGCAACCCATGACAGGGAAACATCCATACACACTCATTCAAGCACACTCATACACTACGGTTAATTTTAGCATACCCAATTCACCTGTACCGCATGTCTTTGGACTTATGGAGGAAACTGGAGCACCCGGAGGAAACTCATGCGAACACGGGGAACATGCAAACTCCACACAGAATTGCCAACTGACCCAGCCGAGACTTGAATTAGCGACCCTCTTGCTGGCGAACGTGCTGCACTGCACCACCGTGTCTCTCTTTAAATAAGCTGTTGTAATGTTTAATTTTCTTTTTCAGAATACTGGATAGACTGTTTTAGTTCTAAGTGTTTTTTAAATGTTAAACCATTAACATTTTTAAAACATATAGTATAAAGTAACAGACAAAAAGTAAACAAATATTATATTTAATAATAATATATTTAAATAAACAGTTGTATATTTTAAAATTCTGTATTAAAATTGCAAACGAAGTCGTTTTTCTGAGATTATTATATATATATAGCAACTGGGGTGCCAAAAAAAATAAAATAAATAAAAATACACATAAAATAACGTTTGTTAAATTACAGAACTTTACCAGAAAATAAAATAAGGAAATTGTCTGTTAATTTATGGTAAATTGCTGTTTAAAAAAAAAAATAACGTAAAATAACAGATTTTTTTACAGTGTACACAAATAAATATTATATTATTTTAAATGATTAAAAAACAGATGTAAACTGTATTTTATTTTAACAAATAAAAATAATTAATGCCTTAATAAATATAAAATTGTTATATTTAAGTGGAAAAAAACAACACAAAATTTGATTTCTGAGATAATAAATGATGCATTTATTCAAAATAAAGAAGATATATAAAATAAAAATAAATAAATTAAATAAAGAATACTCAAAATATGTTTAAAACATTTATATCTATATTGTGTCTCTATATAGTTTATACAGTATTTATATTCAGAAAACCTATAATTGAACAAATTAAATAAATATAATTTATTTTATAAATTATATTTAATTATTAACATCAGTTTTTATTCAACAAATAAAAAATAAATGTGAGGTTTTGTGAGGCTGATCATCAGCATTCATTTTTACAATTAATCAAAAACAAACAAACAAACAAACAAACAACCAAACAAACAAACAAAGAAATTAATTGAATTTTTCACGGTTGCACAGTAGGTAGCACAATTGATTCACAGCTGGAAGGTTGCTGGTTCTAGCACCGGCTGGGTCAGTTGGAGGTTGCATGTTTTCCCTGTGTTTGTGTGGGTTTTTTCCGGGTTCTCCGGTTTCCCCCACAGTCCAAAACACATGCGCTATGTGAATCGAATAAGCTAAGTTGGCAGAAGTGAATGTGTGTGAAGGAGTGTGTATGGGTGTTGGGTTGCGGCTAGAAGGGCATCCGCTGCGTAAAACATATGCTGGATGATTTGGCGGTTCATTCCGCTGTGGCGACTCCAGAATAATAAAGGGACTAAGCCGAAAAGAAAATGAATAAATGTTTATAATATTAATATATGAATCAGAAAAAACATTTTTTTTTCAGCCTGATCTCACTAGCTAACGTTACTTATTTTTAGTTTGATCAGTTTATCGACGAATTCATATGAATTTGTCGTATGAAAATGTATGAGTTTAAAAAGGAGGTGTGGCACCAAACCCCGCCCTTAAATTCAGCCATCATTGGAGGATGAGCAAACCATATTAAATTGTGTGAATGAGATCATACAAATTCATAGATTAGCCACAACATCTAAAAGTTACGAATTGCTGTGAGATTATGTTGGTTCTTTTCTAAAGCTGACACACCATCAATTCTCTGCTTAAGTGTGAGTATTTCAGAAAAATGTGTTTCTACCTCTCTGTTTTTCTGTTATGTTCAGCAAGTTAAACAGACATTAAACATGACATGATGACTAAATCACACGCGGCGGCAATGACGGTGAATGTTTTACATGATAACGCAGCTGTCTGAAGTCTTGTTCAAGCTCACTCCCCACTCATTTACTAGCTCCTGCATTCGTCTGAAATATACAGGTGAACGCAAAATAATCACAGGCTTTAATGAGGATGAATTACAGCTTGTTTACGTGTAGCTCGGCACGTAAAACACAAGCGGCGTTTATAATGAGAATATTTAATCCTTGCCAACACCCACATAAAAACAAGTTGCTTCAGATTTAACAACTATTCTATCATTATTTAAATGCTCTTTAAATTATTTAAAGCTATCAAACACTTTGAGTTACTAAGGTTTTTTATTATCTCTAAACGCATGAGATGTAGGAAAAAAAGAAACTTTCCATTCATTCATTTAATGCAGTAAATCGAGTGTATATAAATATTTGAGCGATGACAGGGACTAAGCAGCTTTTTTAAATTAATTATTATTATTATTATTATTATTTTATTGCATAAGATTAAAAACAATGTACAAAAGTAGAACAAATACATTACTTAAAGTTATTTTTCACTGTAACATCAAATTAACAAGAATGAGTAAATAAATAAGTAAATAAATGAATAAATAAATTAATTAATAAATGAATGAGCAAATAAAGAAGTAAATAAATTAATAAATGAATGAGTAAATAAATAAATAAGTAAATAAATGAATAAATGAGGGTTGCGATTGGAAGGGCATCCACTGTGTAAAAACTTGCTGGATAAGTTTGCGGTTCATTCCGCTGTGGCGACCCCGGAATAATAAAGGGACTAAGCCGACAAAAAAATGAATGAATGAATGAATGGATAAATGAATGAATGAGTAAATAAACAAATAAGTGAATAAATAAATGAATAAATAAACAAATAAATAAATAAACGAATAAGTAAATAAATAAATAAATAAGTAAATAAATAAATAAATAAATAAAGGAATGAATAAATGAATGAATGAATGAATGAATAAATAAATTAAAAATAGATTAGAAATAGATAATAAATAAAATACTAAAATTGTGAGATGTAGACTTAAAAGTGCGAGTTATGAAATTCTGTCAAATTAGTCAAATTCTGAGAAATAAATTCAGAATTATATAACATAAACCTCAGTTGGAAGAAAAATATCTTAGAAAGTTATGGAGTTTTGCCTGATATAAAAACCTATTCGTAAGAATTATAATTATAATAAACTCGAAACCACAATTTTAAGATATAAATAATTGCAAGAAAAAAAGTCAGTATTCTGTAAAAAAAGAAAAAACCTGGCAATTGTGAGTTTTATTGACCTTATTCTAAAGTGCGGAAGTGCGCCTGTTCTCGCAATTGTTTTAGAACTTCCGATTCACTCGCCTATGGGAGAAATGACTAGGAATAATAAACGGCAGAAAACGGTCAAACTACTTGCTCTACAAACAAATGTTTGCATGGCTATATAGACCAAGTAGAATATTATAATAAGGAAATATCAGTTTGCAACATCAAACAGCGAAACAAGCCGTTTTTAATGTCTAAAAATGAACGGAAGTGAATGAGACCGGAAGTCTCGAGCCAAAAACATTTAAATGGCTGCGCCCGCTCGTCGGCGAAGAATAAGGTGAATAGTGAGAACTGCATAATAATAGGTCACAATTCTAGAATTAAAAAGTCTAATTGTGCCATATATTAAGTCAAAAATCTGACTACACCTCGCAATAGCATCTTTGAAATATTTATATATATTATTCCATAAACATAAAACAATAAAAAATCCTTACAATTTTATATAGCGCATTTCTGGACACTCAAAGGGCTTTACACATTTTTGGGGGGGACCTCCAGTGTGCAGCATCCACCTGGATGACTTGATGGCAGCCATATTGCGCCAGACCGCATACCACACACCAACTGGTTGGTGAAGAGGAGACAAAGTGGCCAGACAAAGAGGCCAGTGGGCGAATTTGGCCAGGATGCCGGGGTTAAACCCCTACATTTTTTCAAAGAACATGCTGGGATTTTTAAAGATCACAGAGAGCCAGGAATTCTGTTTAACGTCTCATCTGAAAGACATAGAGCAGTATAGAGTCCCCTTCACTATACTGGGGCGTTAGGACCCACACAGACTGCTGATTGTGCGCCCCCTGCTGGTCTCACTAACATCACTTCTGGCCGCAACCTAGCATTTCTATGTAGTTTCTCATTCAGGCGCAGCCCTGCTAATATTATATTATAAATGCGTATGTGTGTTTTTTTTCTTAAATTTAAGGTCAGTAATATATTTTGCCTCAGGTAATAAATCAATATGTTTTCAGTTTTTTTAACAAAAAAAAAAAAATTTAAAATAAATAAAATAAATAAATAAACAAAAATAATAAAAGTAAAATAAATAAATTAATTAATTAATTAAATAAAAATAAATAAATAAAAATAAATGAAAAATGTATAATAAATAAACAAATCTAAATAAATTAATAAAATGTTGTTTGTTTCAGTTTAATTATATTTATTAGAACTTTTAATTTCTCAAAGTATTTTGGAAAAACAAAAAAGTTTTCACAAAATATATTAGCCCTGAATCAGCACAACAGATTGATTTCTGAATGATAGAATAATTTTATATTACATTGTAAAACAATTATAAAAACCTAAAATCTAAATCTTTATTTAAATGTAAAACTATTTTATATGAGTTTGTTTTAGTTTTTACATTTTTATTTTTTATTAGATGATTAAATGCAGTCCTGCGAGAAACGTTCAAATGCATTACAAAAATCTTACACTCTTATAACCTTACAATGTGGGAAAAATGTGTCAATTACCAGTTGCCTGTAAAATATTTCACAGGTGTTTTTCCTTTACACTTTTAGATCTACACTTTCCAGTAAAAATTTCAGCATCAAAATCTGTCAGAGCAAGATTAAATGAATGTATTTTTGTACATTCCAGTATAATGCCTGTATATTTTGTGGCGGAAACTTACATTTCAGTGTCTGTGGCATCAAACCCATGTCTCATTATACAGCACTGGGCAAGTGTAGAGTAGGTTTTGCACATAAATATGCACACACACACACACTGCATTGATTCTCTGCATTTATTCCAGCATCAGCACTGTTGTAGAGATCTGCTGGGAATTTCTGCATGTTCTCCCAGTCGTACTTTAAAGAAATACTTCATGAAAAATGAAAATTCTGCCATCATGTCCTCACCCACAAGTCTTTATTTCTGCCACAAAGAGATGGTACTGCAGAAGACTATGAGTGAATGACAACTAGGGCTGCACGATACTGGAAAAAAAATGTTTTCTATTAGCTATGTTTTTCAATTATTCATTTATGTATAACATTAAAATAAAAAGGCAATGACACCATTATCACTCAGAAATTTTGAATTTTCACAACTGCATTTATATTTAGTCATTTAGCAGATGCTTTTGTCCAGAGCGGCTTACAACTGAAAAGGCATTCAGCGATTCAACAAGAAGTGTCAATACACACAAGAAGTGCTAATTATAATTGTTTGTGCTCAGAGAATTAACTGCTAGAGTAAAGAGTTTATATAAAGAGAAGAATCTTTCTACAGGTGGTTTGTCAAGCCCACTCACCTGTGTGAAGCACAATTCATAAATGCAGTTTTTTTTTCGAGGTATGGAGTGATTGTATGAAAGTGTCTGGTGCATGTGCAAAACTGGTGCAAGTGTCTGTTACAGTGTGAGAAAGATAAAAGAGTGTGTTTTCTACAGGTGGTTTGTCAAGCCCTCTTACGTTCTGAATTGCATGATGTTATGAGGTAATGTGGTGTAATAAGAAAGAAGAGGGTTCACAATGAAACATACTCTCTTGCACATGTTAAATTTGTAGTAGGCCTACAGAAACTGAAATTTCATAAATTTAAAACATATTGCAATAATCTTTTTTTTTTTTACTTTTATCTACAGATATAGGGTTGTTTTTTTAATCCAACCATCTACAATTTCTTACATCAAGCATTTTTATAGACAATTTAAAAATATTGTTTTGTTTTCAGAAATATGTAGTCAAATATAAGTGAGTTTTTCCTTTAAACAAGCAAAATAATTAGGGATAAAGAAGATAAAATAATCTTGTTTTCAGTTTTAAAAAATTGTTAATTAAATTATTTAATTTAGCATATATAAAAAACTCACTTAATTTCGACTACTTATTTATAAAAACAAAACAATGTATTACACTTGCTCTTGATTGCTCTTGAATTTGAAGGTAATTGAACTAGTAACAAAACCTCTAAATAAGAAAAGCATTTATTATTTTTTGCAGTGTATTTTGTACACTGTGGAATTTTTTCTTTTAGATTTGTCTTTTCTTTCAGCTTTCTTTCTTGTTTTCTAATCCAAATACCTATAATAATTTCTTACATCAAGAAGAATTTTATATAGACGATTTAAAAAAACTTTTGTTTTCAGAAATAAGTAGTCAAAATTAAGTGTTTAAATAATCCAATAATCCTGTTTTCAGTTGAAGAATGAAGACAGATTCATTCATTATTTTTGTCAGTTTATTCACGACAATTTGCTTTTGTATAATGTTTTGATTATTATTAGTATTATTAATCAAACGCATATTTATATTGTGTGGAACCCGGCATTTGTTTACAGTGAATTTTTATTTATACAAGTGACAAGACAAAAGCTCTAAGTAAAGCATTTATTATGTTTCGAACTGTTTTAAATAAACACAAAGTGAGTTTTTCCTTACAACAAGCTAAACTATTGGCTATCTGCCAATAATCTTGTTTACTTAAAAAAATACCTAGCCCCACTGGCAGATAATTTTGCAGATTTTAAAGAAAAACACACTTAATTTCGACTATTTGTTTCTGAAAACAAAACGATATACTTGTTTTTATACTTGCTTCATGATTTAAGAAATTTACTTTGAACCAGTAACAAAACAAAAACTCGTAGAAAGCTTTTTTGCAGTGTGCTTTTTTCTTTCAGCTTTTTCTTTGCTTTTAGATTTCTTTCTTGTTTTCTGATCCAAATATCTACCTAATCAAAATTTCTTACACCAAGAAGACTTTTCTATAGATGATTATAATATATTGTTTTGTTTTCAGAAATAAATCAACAAAATTAAGTGAGTTTTTTTTTTCTTAAACAAGCTAAACTATCGGTAAATAAACTTATTTTTTAGATAAAACATTACTTGACCCATGGCAAAGTCATTCATTTATTTTCCCTCAGCTTAGTCTCTCCAGCATATGTTTTACGCAGGGAATGCCCTTTCGGATACAATGCAGTATTGGAAAACACCCATTCACAATCACATTCATACCCTGTAAAAAGGCATTCTGTGGCCTTGTATATTTCATTAAATTTAATATTTACACTTCATTTAATGAAATTAGTTTCCTGCTTTTAGGTCATTTTTTCGCTTTGAAATTACTTAAAAATGTCTGTAATAAAATCGAATGAATTTTATTATAAGATTTTAGCTATTATTTTTGAATTATTTAAAAAAGAGAAAATATTGATTAAACCCAACCTGATTAAAATTAGCATTTTCAAATTCACAATCATTTTCTGTTACACCGATAACAATCAATAATTAAATCAATAACTTTGGTTAAAATTTGCACATTTTTTAAAGTACTGTTCACAAATACTTATTTTCAATGACAAATAAGTCAATTTAATTAATTGTTACTCAATCCATATTTGTTGAATTCAATTATTAATATTGCTTGTAATCGGTTACCTCAATTTTATTGTGTAGATATAGGGTATTATTTTTTTTACAGTGCCAGTTTAGCTCATTCAACATTTAGCTTTTTTTAAACACCTAAAGCGCATGTGTTTGGACTGTGGGGGAAACCGGAGCATCCAGATGAAATCCCTGTGAATATGGAGAGAACATGCAAACTCCACACAGAAATGCCAACTGACCCAGCCGGGACTTAACCTTGTTTTAATGCTTCATGATTTAAGAACACTCAAAAGTGACCTTTGCTGATTGTTCAAACTACTTATTTAAAATGAGTTGATTTAACACAACTAGTTTGTGTTTTTTTGGGGGACAACTTAATTGTTTTTTGTTCAATCCACTTAAATTTGTAAAAAATAAAAAATAAAAATTAAGTTAACATAATTGATTTGTGTTGGGACAACATAATGCATTTGTGTGGAACCCAGCATTTTACAGTAAATTTTTATTTAGACCAGTGACAAGACAAGTAAAAAAAGGCATTTGTTTATTATTTTGCACTGTATTTTTATTACGCTGTGTGTTTTTTTTTTAATCTTTCAACTGAAACTGATTTGCATGCATACAGTAGGTGCGTTTTTGGAGACGAGCCATTCTCCGAGCTTTGCCAACATTTCCTCCGGTCTCCGCTGCCATTTCCCTGTGCTTTAACTCCAACCTCGAATTACCCTGCAGCCAATGAATCGGCTTCAGCTAATAGATTCATCTGCTATATATATGTCCGCTTGTGCTATGAAACATCGAGCTCTATTTCTGCATTACTCGATGCATGAACCGAATGCATTTAGAGGCCTGCAGTAATCCTGACAGCATGGCTAGAGAGAGAGATACTAAACCATAAATACAGCCGCCCGGCTCGGGATCTAATTAAGAAATGAAGCACAACATATAATTTGGCACCAAACAATGTGCAATTTCCCCTTCAACCTCTTAAATTGGTGTAAATGATGTCACCCTGATGGCTAGCCGGGGTTATGAGTCCATTACTGCTAACCTCGTCTCCTCGTCGCTTTCTAAACCACAAGCTTAAATAACTGGAAGAGAGAGAAAATGATAGAAAATGAGGAAAATTGGAGGAAAGAAGAGAAACGGTTGTAAAAATCTGTCTTGTTGGTTAACAACCCGCTATACTGTCTGAGCTGTATCATGCCGATAATTAACTGTCAATTTTATCAGAGGAAACAAACACACTGAAATACAGTCATAGTCATTCATTCATCACATATACAGTTCAGGTTAGAATTAACATTATATAATTTCCCCCCAATTTCAAACACATTCTAGTTTCTAATAACTGATTTCTTTTTTCTTTGTCATGATGACAGTCCATAATATTTAACTAGAAATTTTTCAAGATACTAGTGTTCAGCTTAAAGTGACATTAAAAGGTTTAACTGGGTTAAGTAGGTTAATTAGGCAAGTCATTGTATAACAGTGGTTTGTTCTGTAGACAACTGAAAAAATAGCTTAAAGGGGCAAATCATTTTGACCTTAAAATTATTATTTTTTTAAATTAAAACTGCTCTTATTCTAGTTGAAATAAAAGAAAAAAAAGGCTTTCTCCAGAAGGAAAAATATTATCAGAAATACTGTTAAAAAAATCCTTGCTCTGTTAAACATCATGTATACATTAACATGTACATTTAGTGCTTACCAAATTTAATTAAAGGAATAGTTCACCAAAAAAAAAAAAAAAGACTCACTATTTCTTTAATTGGTTTTAAACCTTTTTTCTTTCTTTAAAAAAAAAAAAAAAACATAAAAAAAGTCGAAAACATTGATTTACATAAAAAACAAAAAAAAAAAACAAAAAAAAAAAAACAATGGAGGTCAATAGTTACAGGTTTCCAAAAAAGGACTTTTTTCCAAAATTTGATGACAGAAATTTCATTTTTGGGTGAATCAATTCAATTTTGTAAGCATGAAATGCATATATATATATATATATATATATATATATATATATATATATATATATATATATATATATATATATATATATATATATATAATAAAATGCATGTTTTATTGGCATGGGCTACTTTTTGTTAATGTAGCAATAAAATAACATAAAAATAAAAACGATTTTTATTTTTATTTACATTTTTAATTTTATTTAATTTGCACAATGCACAGCCTATTGCTTTCTCTGTTAAAATATGCATCGTTTTATCATTTGCTATCATTATTAACAGAGAATATATAATAAAATACATTTAACTAATTCACTGTTTGCCTATCATTATTTCTTTTCTTTTATTTGCACAATGCACAGCTCATATTGCTTTAAATAAAATAAAATAAAATTAGCAAAAATTAAAAATGTAAAGGGCAACGCAGTGGTGCAGTAGATAGTGCTGTCGCCTCACAGCAAGAAGGTCACTGGGTCTAGTCTCGGCTGGGTCAGTTGGCATTTCTGTGTGGAGTTTGCATGTTCTCCCTGCATTGTCCGTAGTGTGTGTGTGTGTGTGTGTGTGTGTGTGTGTGTGTGTGTGTGTGTGTGTGTGTGTGTGTGTGTGGATGTTTTCCAGATATGGGTTGCGGTTGGAAGGGCATTCGCTGCGTAAAAACGTGCTGGATAAGTTGGAGGTTCATTCTGCTGTGGCGACCCTGGATTAATAAAGGAACTAAGCTAAAAAGAAAATGAATGAATAAATAAAATTGTAAAAATTTTTCCAAATTATATTTAACAGAGCAAAGAATTTTTCACAGTATTTCCTCTAATATTTTTTCATGTGAAGAAAGCTTTTTTTTTATTTTGGCTAGAATAAAAGCAGCTTTTAATTAAAAAAACAAACACTTTAAGGTATATATTATTATAAAGTAAATTAATATTAGCCCCCTTAATTAGTATTTATTTTCAATTTCAAATTACCCCATCCTGCCTAGTTAACCTAATTAACCAAGTTAGGCTTTAAATGTCACTTTAAGCTGAACACTAGTATCTTATAAAATATCTGTGGAAAATATTATGTACTGTCATCATGGCAAATATAAAAGAAGTCAGTTATTATGAGTTATTAAAACTATTACATTTACATGTGTTGTAAAAGATCTTTCCATTAAACAGAAGAAAAAAAATAAAGGGGGGGGGGATAATTCAGGCTTCAACTGTACATATCACTACATAATTTCAAACATTTCTGAATTTCCTCTTTATCTCCAAACTCTGATTGAAATAAACACTGTAAACTAGAAAACAATAATAAACTCAGAGAGTTCTGTGAACGCGTCCGTGTCTGAGTACAGCTTCCTCTATTCTGTTTTACTGTCATTATGTATATTTAGCTTTGAGTGAAGCAATTACTAGCCTCTCTGTGGAAGAGTAACATGTCCCAGCATGCATCATTCCTTCTAATCAAGCGCTGTAGTGGCGAACCGCTTCTGATGGACCGTTAAATGTTACATGTTTAGGATCTCACTGATGTTTATCCAGTCTCTGGCCGCTCTCTAAAGAGAAACCTTCACTTTCATGAAGAAAACAGCATCTCAAGCAGACATTCTGTTTAGAGCCGTTCCTGGCCTTTCATTCATTCATCAGACACAAAAAAGCTCTCAGGGGTTCAAACATCAAACAGCTGAAGGCATCAATCACATTAAAGCAAGACCAGAGTGACTTTCTGCTGGAATAAAGTATCTGGAATGAAAAAAAAAAGAAACAGAAGATGTTCTCGTGGGCAGATGGATGCTGGTGGACTTGAATATTTTGTAGAGAATTCATTATACGAATGAATTTTGAACTGCTGATAGCCTTGCTAATTTGCATGCACAGCCTGCATTGTTTTCTCCATTAAATGGATCCAGGTATTCTGGAGAAATAACCATTTTAATAGAAAATCTTTGAAACGTTTCAACACTTTTCTTCATTTCACTATTTTATTTTATTCTATTCTATTGCTTTCTCTTTATTACAAATATCGGGGTATTCTGAAGAAATAAAAACATTAATAGAAAATCTTTGCAATAGTGTTTCTTCATTTTATTAATTGCTGAATTACTTCTGTTATTATCAATAGAGAATATTTAATAAAATGCAATAAACTAAATCCCTGTTTGAATCATAATAATGTTTCATGTAATTTATTTTTTTATTTTATTAATATTACATTTTAAATGATATTTTATTTTATATTTTATTTTTTATTTTATTTATATTGCATTTTATTTTATATTTTATTTTATGTTTTCGTTTATTTTTTTATTGAATTTTTAATTTAATTTAATTTAATTTAATTTAATTTGATTGTATTTTTCATTTTATTTTTATTTAATTTTATTTTACCTATATTATATTTTATATTTTAATTTATAATTTATATATATTTTTATATTTTTTATTAAATTAAATTAAATTAAATTAAATTTATTTTAATTTAATTTAATTTAATTTAATTTAATTTAATTTAATTTAATTTAATTTAATTTAATTTAATTTAATTTAATTTAATTTAATTTAATTTAATTTTTATTTGTTGTATTCTATTGTTTTGCATTGTTTGGCATTTTTTATTTTATTTTTATTTTTTTTATTTAGTTTTATTTTTATCCATTGATTCATTTCTATTTGGCTAAGTCCCTTTAATAATCAGGCGTCATCACAGTGGAATTAACCGCCAACTTATACGGTATCAAATGTTTTATGCAGTAGACGCCTTTCCAGCTGCAACCTCATTCACAGACATACACTACGGACAATTTAGCCTACTCAAGTCACCTATAGCACATGTCTTTAAACTGTGGGGGAAACTGGAGCATCCGGAGGAGAAACCCACGGCAACATGAGTAAAACATGCAAACTTTACACAGAAACTGACCCGGCCGATGCTCAAACCAGCAACCTTCTTGCTGTGAGTCGACAGGGCTACCCACTAAAGCTTCAATTTTATTTTTTATATATTTTTTATTTAAATACTTTCCAAATAATACACAATAGCATACTAGCATTGTTCATTCGCATGTACAACCTCCCTTGCTATCTCCATTAAAAGTATCCAGGTATTCTGAAGAAATAAACATTTTAAACATCTCTGAAACATTTCTCTGCTTTCCTTCATTTCATCATTTGATGAATTACTGCTGTCATGATCAATAGAGAATTTACCAAAACATCCCTTTTTTTAATGAAGCCCCATACGTTAACCGCATCAAGCAAATAGCAATGACTTTTGTGAATAAATTGCAATCTATAATAAGCTTAATTTGCATATAAAGAATGTGTGCTTGAGCTAAGACAGAATGACAGTGACTTAATTTAAATATGCAAACACAACACTGGCGGTGCAGATGGCGCTTTGTTGAACTGAATTGTGGGTGGTTGGTGATTAAGATGTTTTTGTGCTGAAATATCAAGCACAATAGTGGCGCAAGTGTTTACTAAATAAAAAGTATATGAGGTATTTTGCTTTTAAAAGATTTTGGATCACAGGTCTAAGTTCAAATCACACTTCAGAAATCACTCACAGTTCTTACTTTTGACTATGTATTACAATTTTTTCTTTACCATTGTGAGTTCATACGCTTTCAAGCAACACAGACTCTCATAATACAAAGGCCAAATTCGATGTCAATTCATAAAATAAGGCCTGGGGGCTGTTTCATAAAAGTGGTTTAGAAAAGCGGGGATTAAAGTCAAAAACCTGACTTCAATGAGCCGAACTAATCGTCCACGCTTAAACTGGCTCCATAACAGCAAGTTGATCATTTGATCTAACTAATCTGAGTTGAGTTTAAATAATCTAGATAACTGCTCATGCACGTTACTGTCGTGAAACCCTGAAGGTCGAGCATAGGTGCATCGATTATGTTGTGTGCTACCATGGCAACTACGAGAACTGAAAGAGCTCTGAAATGAGACAGCTGTTCACAGTGAGTAAGCCGCGTTGGTTTTTAGAGTTCAAACATAATAACTTCAACATAATAATAAAAACATAATAATCAGTATGGCTTGCAAAAAAGGAATAGAAAAGGCGGACAGAAAATTCAAATTTTAAAACATAGGCCATTATTTAGGCCTACTAACATTAAATTATATATTTGTCACAATACAATAAAATTGCCGTTGGGCACGTGCAAGAAAGAGAGAATGCGACCTTACGGCCAATTTTTGCTTGAAGGGAAAGGTTTTAATGCATTGCAGGCTCGCATTCAAAATATTTAAAGCAACATTCAAAATGTGCTTATCGTCAGTTAAGTTTAAAATAATATCAACAAAGAGCCGTGCACGAACAAACAGGATTTTTAATTTGTTCCTGAAACCGCTGCAAATTGGTGCTTTTTCTTTGAAACATGTGTATCCCGCACCCCGTGGCTCGACCCAGATCATCCCCAGATCATTCCACTCAGTGTTTACAGCTTTAAAGTCATTTATTAGGAAATGTAGCCTACTTCTTTATGTCAGCGCAGTCTGAATAATTTTTTTAATAACATTTTTGTCCATATATATATATTTGAATGACAAAAATTTTATTAAAAAATTATATTCAGATTGCGCTGACAAAGAATTAGACTACATTTCTTAATAAATGACTTTAAAGCTGTAAACACATTCAAATATATATATATGTATTGGATTGGTCACACGCTCAACAGAAAGGGCTGTGATTGGCTCTTACACGCTGGTGCTCTTCAGAGATGAGTGACACTGATAAACGGCAGCGTCGATCACGGCTGATCCATGATAGACACGATGGAGAAAACTCTGCAGGCATGCACTCATGTCTATCCAGAAGTATTGCTGTAACAGCCGAGAGGAGAAGAAAAGTCACGCCAGCAGGTCAAATTGGCTGCAGTGAGAGAGAGAGAGAAATGAAGTACTTCATTCTCTCAATCGCAGTGAAATAGGGGCTTCTGCTGTAAGTGTCAGTGAAAGACTGTCCAGCAAACACACACGCAGCGAAATTGTGCACAGTTTCTGCGTTTTTAAGTAGTTGGAGCATTGTAAATACTCGTGCTCGCCTCCCTCGCCAAACTACAACATATATGCGACATAGCGCATATGAGATAAATACACACACACACACACACACACACACACACACACACACACACACACACACACACACACACACACACACACACACATGTTTGTTTTTGTGACAAGTGGGGACATTACATAGGTTTCTATTCATTTTATACGGTCCAAATCGTATATTGTATTGCCCTTACCCCACCCCACCCCTAAACCCAACCATCACAGGAGACTGTGTGCAGCTTTACTCTCTGATTAAACTCATTCTATAGGATTTATAAGCATTTTGAGAAATGAGGACGTCACCAATGTCCTCATATTTCACCTCCTTTTTGTAATACCTGTGTCATACCCATGTCATTATACAGATTTGTGTCCTGATATGTCACAAAAACACGTACACACACACACACACACACACACACACACACACACATATATATATATATATATATATATATATATATATATATATATATATATATATATATATATATATATATATATATATATATATATATATATATATATATATAATCTAAGTGCACCCCTAACAGATCTCTCTTCTAAATTAATATTTTCTACTGATGCTTTACAATAATATCTTTGTGTGCATGTACAATATAGAATATTCAGTACCAACGCAAAAAATTAAACTAATCTAAAAAATAAATAAATTGAAAATCAGTCAAAAATTATTACACCGAACTAATATATTGCGCGAAAATTTATAAAATTTTAATAGACAGGGAAAAAAATCAACACAAACATTAAAAAAAAATATTAAAATGTAGTTAAATGTTGTAGTTGTATTTGATTTGTTTGCAATAACTTGTATTAATATAAATGTATTATCGTTCTATTTTTAAAGATTTTTGGTGTATATATATCTGCTATTAAGTGACTATAAAGTTAATCATTATTAAGCAAGTTAAGTGAATTAAAAGGCATCAAATTGTGGCAGGTGAATGCTAAAAAATTACTTTGATTTAGCTTGAAGCTTTGGATTTAGCCTGAGAGTTAACCTGCCCAGGACCAGACTAGTTTCCCAGACGAAGTTGCAGAGTTTGAACTATTGTAAATTTGATTTATGAAACCGAATCCGCCATTAATAAACCCGACTTACCAAAATAAGCATGGCTTTTTCTGTAAGCTTGGTTTATGTAACAGTCCCCTAGTCTGTGAAACTGGCAGAAAAATCTGTGAGATTTCTGTGAGAAATCAGGTATTAATTTTAAGAAGAAAAGTCAGAATTGTGAGAGGAAAAATTGCAGTTTACGCACATTGTGCAGACATTTTAGGCTTTGTTTATAGTGCTAAAAACATAAGTAAACTTTGAGATTAAACCTAGCCGCAATATTTTATCTTAATTTCACACACCCTGCTGCCCTATTGGTGAATTCATCGTTCTGACATTTAGAAAGTAATGTGAAAAAGCCAGCGTGAGATCAGAGATCCGGCAGGGTGCAAACAAGCCAACGCAACTGGAACAATCAAGGTTCAGATGCTGAATGGTGCAGCCCCAAATCGCGCCACAGATATTTATGGGGACGCTAATGACAACAAGACGCTCTTTAATGTCAGGTCTCAACCTGTGATTGCACACTGGCTTGAGTGATTTGGACGTCCTGACAGTTGTAATTATCCTAGCGTTTTCTGTCAGGCAGGCAGGGGGCTGAATCTGCCTCAATTAGACTGGCTAATGTCGCCTTGTTCATCCACTCGTTCTCTTCACAAATGTTTTTTCATGAAGGCCAAGAAAGCACGCGGCCTGTCCTTTTCTTGCCCTAGCAGACATGTCAACGGAAGCATTTCCCATTTGAGATCTTTTTTTTTCTTCTCTATATATTCTTTTGGGAAAAGTAGGGCCAGTTAGTGTGTGGACAGACCTTTTTGTCCACTCATTTTCCACTCAAGTTCATGTTCAGATCTTGCAGTGACTCAGAGCCACTAATGTGCTCGGCGGAGGTCAGACCTTCAAACGCTAGACTGCTCCATTATGTGTGCATGTGTGCGCTCCGTCCATCATTTATGTGTCTTTGTGGACACCGTCTGAGAGGACAGGCTGTTCTAGTTCACAACTGTGTGCTCTCAGCATGCAGCTATAGTCTACATTGTTAATGCTAAAGAAAGCACCACTGTTATTAATGCTTACCCTACTGTAGCATTAATAGCTGGAAAATTTAAATAAAACAACTATTATAACATAAATTAATCAACACTGTTCTGTTTTTCACAACTATATATTATACCACTACAATAAAGCACAGTTTATTGTATTTAAGAGGACCTATTATGCAAAAATCACTTTTATAAGAGGTTTAAATACAGTTGTGTGGCAACAGTGTGTGAATATTGTCAGCATCTAATTGTAAATATTAATTAATTCTATTTACTTTATAATCACACTTGATAAAAACAGTCAACAGAAACACTTTGAGTGATGTTGTCCCTTTGTACGTCATCAGAGGGGGAAAGCCCCGCCCACTAATGACATTCTCTCCCCCATTAGCATAAACAACCCTCAGTGATAAGCAGCCATTATGAATCAGCTGTTATGTTAAAGCATTGACATTTAAGCTCAGCCCTTATTTCAAAATAGGGTCTCAGTGGAATTTAAAGCGGCAGTCATCAAAACGGGACATTTTGGGTCAAAGCTTTAAAGGGGCAGCTTCAAAGAGTTATAAAAAGTTATTCACGTAGGACCCTGAGCTGAAATTTTACATACACACTCTAGGGACATCAGTGACTTATTTTACATCTTGTAAAAAGGGACATAATAGGACCCCTTTAAAACCAAAAAAAAAAATACATCTATTAATACAGTTAATTAGTTTATTGTAGTCAATATCAAACTTTTAAATTGCTTTGATTTAGTTCATTTAGTTCAATTCTGAAAATATCTGTAGATATGCCAGCTCTGTCTGTGGTCAGTGGTTCTTAAACTTTTTTCACCAAGCACCTCAGAAAAAAAAAAAAAAAAAACTTTCTCCAAGTACCACCATAATGACCGTTATTGAAATATAGTAGCATTGTAGGCTTAACTAAGCAACTACAGCACTGCACGGTTCTTAAAAGTGCAGATTAATTCTTCTTATTATGGATATTTATAATTGTTAGCCACTTTAAACACTATAAATAGTTCGAACATTAACACTGCACTGTGCTTACAGGTAAAAAAATAAAAATAAAGCATCAATGTTTAAATTAAAATGTGCTTTTAAAAGTTAAATAAAAAATGCCACAGTTCTTAAAAAGTAAAAAGAAAACTGCTGTACTTAAATGTAAAGTATACTCATAAAGTAGTCAATTAGTCAAAACCTGGAAATGTTCCTTGGACCTTATAAATATAGACAATATGTCATCATATTCATGTAAACTCTTTTTGATAAATTTTGAAATATATGTTGCATAAATATATGACTTATCTGTTTATCTTTTAAATCTAAACATTAACTTGTATTAAAAAAAAAAAAAAAAAAAAAAAATATATATATATATATATATATATATATATATATATATATATATATATATATATATATATATATATATATATATATATATATATATATATATATATAAACTATACCTGTTTACATTGGGATATAAAAATACAGTCACAACAATGTTACAAATATGAAGAAGAAATTAGCTTCAAATGAAAGAATACAGAACAAACTTTAGAAAATTAAAATAAAATAAAAAGTTTAGCCTATTTAAAACTAATTTATTGTTCACATTGGTGGTAACATTGTACACATTAAAGGGTTAAAAGTGTGTTATTTTTTTTTACTTCAATTATTTAGTACTACCTCAAGCTTTCCCTCACATGTATCACAGTTTAAGATGGATAAAAGCCCTTAAGGTCCCATAATGCAATTCAAAAGCATAAATAAACTGGGTAAAATAAAATTAAATAAAAATAAATAAAAACAGGAGTCACAAAATTCTAAAAACTGCTAATTTACAGATGTACAGTGTTTTACAGGATTTACAGTATAGTATGTTTTCATGTAGATTGGCTTGAAAGTGATACACAATAAATCGAAAGAGGGAAATGAAAAAGAAAGCATCCTGCTGAGCCACATTTGTCCCTCAGAGAGTCTTCTGGCTTCCTCTTGTTTAGTTAACTTGTCCTCCGTAAATGACAGAACTAATTAGCTGCTTTTCCAGTAGCTGACCAAAGACGAATTATACTGGGACAGCATTAAGCTGGCAGCCTGGGACGGCCTGTGTTGCCACTTTGAGTACTGCGGGGTCAGGAGGGGCCCCTGGCGGCCCGGAGGCAGCATGAGAGGCCCCTGTGGCCACATCATGCTGATCTGCTCATTGCATTACTCCCCTAAAAAATATCCTAATGGCAGAGTGCAGCTCTTGAAACTCAAACAGGTCTCTGTAGTCTCTCGCTCTCTCTTCATCTCAGAGAAGCTCTTCCTCTCTCCTGCGTTCAAATTACAGCCCTCACATCTCTCTCTCTCTCTCTCTCTCTCTCTCGCTTATGTACCATCACTATCTATTTCATTCTGTGTTTAAAGCAGTCTAGAGACAAAAGTTTGAAATTTTCCTGTGAAGTGGACTTTGGGACCTATGACACATTTCTCAGTTTCTCAGCAATGTTTGCTCAGACAGCATCACTACAGCTGACTTTAGAAGAGGATACTAGAAATTTTATCTTATTGTTTCTATCAAGAATATATTTATATATATATATATATATATATATATATATATATATATATATATATATATATATATATATATATATATATATATATATATATATATATATACATATATATACATATATATATATATATATATATATATATATATATATATATATATATATATATATATATATATATATATATACTGCAGATAGACAGATACATAGACAGGTAGATGGATAGATTTTAAAAGTGGATACTAGCAATCTCCTCTTATTGTTTCTATCATGACAGACAGATAGATATACAGTTGAAGTCAAAATATTATCCCCCTTTAATTTTTTTCTTTTTTAAATATTTCCCAAATGATGTTTAACAGAGCGAGGACATTTTCACAGTATGTCTGACAATATTTTTTCTTCTAGAGAAAGACTTGTTTGTTTTATTTTGGCTACAATGAAAGCAGTTTTTAATTTTTTATGAACCATTTTAAGGGCAATATTATTAGCCCCTTTAATCTATTTTCTTTTGATAGTCTACAGAACAATCCATCGTTATATAATGGCTTGCCTAATTACCTTAACCTGCCCAGTTAATCTAATTAACCTAGTTAAGCCTTTAAATGTCACTTTAAGCTGTATAGAAGTGTCTTAAAAAAAATATCTAGTCACATATTATTATTATTATTATTATTATTATTATTATTGTTATTATTATTATTATTACTATGTCATTATGATAAAGAGAAAATAAATCAGTTATTAGAGATGAACTATTAAAACTATTATGCTTAGAAATGTGTTGAAAAAATCTCTCTGTTAAACAGAAATTGGGATGGATGGCTGGATGGATGGATGGATGGTCAGATATATAGATAGATAAATAGACAGATACACTATATAAACATGATAGATAGATAGATAGATAGATAGATAGATAGATAGATAGATAGATAGATAGATAGAGAGATAGATAGATAGATAGATAGACAGACAGACAGACAGACAGACAGACAGACAGATTAGATAGATAGATAGATAGATAGATAGATAGATAGATAGATAGATAGATAGATAGATAGATAGATAGATAGATAGATAGATAGATAGATAGATAGATAGATAGATAGATAGATAGATAGATAGATAGATAGATAGATAGATAGATAGATAGATAGATAGATAGATAAGACTGATTTTAGAGGATAAAAAATAAATAGATATATGCGATGGATGGACAGGTTAATTTGTTTGAATAAATTGAGATTACGTCTTTTAACATAATAGTTTGGTTATTTGACCCAGTGTAAGGTTAAACCAACACAGCATATTCTACAGTACAGTGTAACTGCCTCGAAAATTAGCTTCAGAACGTGTAAACATCTGATTTGATGTATGCTCTTAATGCATGTACTGTTCACAGACCTTGTGTACTGATGACCCCACTGACACCTTGGCAAGTGCATTCAATGCTGACAGTCAAATTAGAGCAGCTGAGCTGCTGGAGGACTTTATGCTCTGATATACACTCATGTCCTTGAGCTGCTCTTCTTTTACAAACTGCGACGACTTTCTTTATATCTGCCAAATAAGGAGCTGTAAAATTAGAAATGAAATGAGAAGCTGTGTGGGCTGAGTTTGACACCAACGTTTAAAGGAATGTATAATAGGCTATATTTAATATACTTCCCTAGAGTTAAACAGTTGAGTTTTACCCTTTATGAATCCATTCAGTCAATCTCCAGGTCTGGCAGGAGCACTTTTAGCATAGCTTAGAATCATTGATCAGGATTAGACCATAAGCATCTACCTAAAAATGATCAAGGATTTTGATTACATTGCTATTTAAAGCTTGAATCTTCTATAGTTACATAGTTTACAAAGACAGAAAGAAAATGAAAAGTTGCTCAAATAATTTGCCTGAAAATCTTGGAACTATGGAGACATTAGTGCGTGATGATTCACAACTATTTTTAGCTGTTGTGCAATATCATTATGCCTGCTGCAGTCATGGTACAGCAAAAAAGTAAAGGTACAGTGCTCAGCATATATATGTACACCCCTCACAAATCTCTCTTTTAAATACATATTTTTAATAAGAAGCTATAAAATTTTATATTTGTGCATATAAATTAGATTAGTCAGTACTGAAGCTAAATATGGAGCTAATCTAACAAAATAACTTACAATTACGGTTCAAAAACTAGTACACCCAAATTTGTGTTATAGAGAAATATTAAATACAAATTTAATAAAAGAGGAAAAATCAAAAGAAACTAAAATTGACAAATTTAGTTGAAATTTTGTCGGTTGTAATTTTATTTCCAATATTTTGCTTGAATTTATTTTTATCTTGTAATTTCTAAATATGCGTGGTGACTAATATATTACTTTAATAAATATATCTGTTTAATAAAACATGTTTTGTTTAAATGCACCAAAATACATTGCCTATATTCACTAAGAAACGCATAAAAACATTCATTTTCAAAATTGGCTGTACTCAATTATGCGGAGCCCTGTATGAAAGTATAGTTCCTATGCATATAGGTCAAATAGCAACTTTCCATGTTCTGTCTGTCATAATGTGTCATTTTTTTGGGGTGTGTATACAGCTCGCTGTATTAGGGGTGTGTTGCTTCACATGAAAATTAGTTTTGATTTCCTGCTCACTTAAACAAGGGGGTGGAGCCAAGAGCTACCCCGCTTTGTGTATGACAGTAAACAGAGCGAAGCAACATGAGTGAGAGGACCAGCATTCAGCCGTACATGTACGACTCGGACACAGACGAAGCAGAGACTAATAAATCCTGTTGCCTCATTTCTGTGTGGAGTTTGTATGTTCTCCCTGTGTTGGCATGGGTTTGCTCCGGGTGCTCCAGTTTCCCCCACAGTCCAAAAGCATGCGCTATAGGCGAATGTATATGTGTGAATAAGAGTGTATGGGTGTTTTCCAGTGATAGGTTCCAGCAGGAAAGGCATCCGCTTCATAAAACATATGCTGGATAAGTTGGCGGTTCATTCCGCTGTGGCGAAATGGACTACGCCAAAAAGAAAATGTCATAATACAGCATTTATTTGAAACAGAAATCCTCTCTAATGTAAGGCCTCCTTGCTGAACAGCTTAGACCTTTAGCGAAGCACATACGTCAATATACAATCTCAAATATCAAGGCAGGAGCCAATCCATGACATTTAGGATGAAATCATTTCACAAGCCTTTCATAATCAAGCCATTTAAGCCAGCATGTGAATCTGTCATCTACACCTGCGTAGCAAACTGCAGCAGATCCAGATGGTGTTTGAGTCAGCGATGGAGCTACTTGAGGACCGACCTATCAAGGATATTAATGATGTGTGAAGGAAGAGCAACTGGTGCGCAGTCTTTAGGGTTGCTAAAACGAACACCGTAGGACGTCATCCAGACCCCGGGCAACTTCTGCACTCTTTAATGGGAGGAAAATACTAGGCCTGAAAAACCCGAGCGAGCTGACTGGAGCATATCTGCTACACCTGGGGCAGATTCCTGTGTGAAGATTACCCAACTCTCTCCTCACCTGTTCGGCTGAGATATGGCCGGACCATTGGCTCGGAGTCAGTTTTTCTGTTGGAAAACTGATTCAGCTAATTAGCCCTGTGTAGCTGTGCTATCGTGCTGTTTGTAGCCAGTGATGGATGATTCCTCTTCACACACCGAGACCCGACATTCATCTGCTCTTCAGGCTTTATCTCCAAACACGAAGGTCCTCTTTTTCTTTTTCGGCAAGATTTTCAGGTGCTTCGTGAGCCATGTGGAATCGCAAAGGGATGATGCACAACGGTTTGAAAGAAAGTTTTGGATGCTTTTCAATTCTTGAGTATTCGGTTTATGACTGTTAGCTTAGAAAACTCATTGACTGAAAATACAGAAATTATTCGCCCTCCTGTGAATTTTATTTTTCTTTATAAAATTTTTACTAAATGATGTTTAACCAAGCAAGGACTTTTTCCACAGTATGTCTGATAATATTTTTTTTCTTCTGGAGAAGGTCTTATTTGTTTTATTTCGGCTAGAATAAAAGCAGTTTTTAATTTTTTAAAACCTTTTAAAGGTTAATATTATTAGCCCCCTTTAGCCCCATTGTCTACAGAATGAAGGATTATTATAAACTAAAAAAAATAATAACTTAATGGATTAATTTAATTTAATAGAGGACAGGATTTCCATCCAAAAAATTTATTTAGCATCAACTTAAAAATGTATTTACACAATTAAATGCAATTGAGTTGGTCCAACTTGATTGAATCAAATAAAAGTTTAAATTCGTTTGTATTTTTATTGAACTTAAACTCAAAGGTCAGATAACATCATGTATGTCTATTACGTGTCATACATTTTGAAGTCTCTTAGTTTTATTTGACGTTATCCTAAATGAACTAAAAGAGCCATTTTAAGCATATTTCTTGGCTTACATATTGAGACTGATCTCAGAACTTATTTTAGGACAGTTATTGCTCACTGAGAAAAGCAACAAACCACATTTTTGCTTATTAAGCTGCCAACACACAAAGCATGGGTGCTTCTTATAAACTGTAAAAGATATGGACGATATGGGTTTCTGAAGAACCAAAAAAAAGCTACAAGTAGGCGTGGCCAACCATTGCCATTTTACTAGCGCATCATCACACCGACCGGAGGACACCAAACAAGGGTAAAGAGGCGGAGCGTGAGCGGAGCAACAGATGCCTGCTAGCATTTTGCTATGACAGGTTTTTCTTTGGGAGAAATGCTTATTACTTCATTACCTGCAACTCGTTTGTGTTCTGACCACATGTGCTTGGTTGTAAACTATATCAATAAAGTGTTTAGATTTTTAAAAACACTGCTGTAATACATTGAGCCACTACACATTGTTCTTAGGACGTTTATTACAGGTGGAAAATGCAAATTACTTCCAAAAAATATATATATAGTCTTTATAGAGATGGTTAAAGCATATAATTTCACTCACCTGTGAAATGAAAACCATGTGAATGGTTTGTGAGCATAATCAAGTGCATAGCATGCCATATTATCTGATATTTGTAGAAAATAATTCCAAAAGGCAACTGACTGTGTAAAGCCAAGTAAAACAAAACAAAAATACGATGTATATTAAACGAGTTCAGCGGCTTATCAGCTGGAATAAGCAGGCGACCAAGGAGACCTCGCTGTCACTCAAGTGGCCACGCCCTTAATTATGCAGACTTAATTTAACCTAATATAAATGAACAAATGAGTTGTAAAAAAATTCATCCCCAAGCTAAAGTGAATGTTAAACTAGCAAGTCTTTCTATTAACTTTAAACATCTAATCTTACTTTTATGGTCAACATTTCTCTCTCTTAATTTAATCCAATGCAAAGCATGCCGGGAACTACAAATCCTCTAACCAAGTAGTTGGACCAACACAATTCCTTCATGTTGTCCCAACACAAGATGCTTAAGTTAACTTAATGGTTTTCAAATTTAAGTGTACTGGACATAAAACAAATACATTTGCCAAAGAATTGTTTTGTTTCAGCTCATTTTAAACAGGTAGTTTGAACAAACAGCAGTAATCCTTTTTGTAGTGTACAGTGACTTGCCTAATTAGACTAACTTGCCCTATTATCTTACTTAACCTAGTTAACCCTTTAAATGTCACTTTAAGCTGAATACAAGTGTCTTAAATATCTAGTCAAATATTATTTACTGTCATCATGACAAGGATAAAATAAATCAGTTATTAGAAATGGGTTATTAAAACTATTATGTTTAGAAATGTCTTTAAAAAAACTTCTTTATATTAAACAGAGGCCTCCATAATCCTTAAATGGAAGATGTTTAGGACGGCCAGAACCCTTCCTAGAGCTACAGCCCATCACTACAGCCCTCTGCCTGTCAGGGCTTTATGGCAAAGTGGACCAACGGAAGCCTCTCCTCAATGCAAGACACATAAAACACATGAAGGACTACAAGATGGTGAGAAATAAGACTCTGGTCTCATGAGAAAATAGAACTTTTTGACATTCATTCTAAGCGGTATGATGTGGAGAAAACCACTGCTCATCACCTGTCCAATACAGTCCCAACAGTGAAGCATGGTGGTGGCAGCATCATGCCGTTGGAGAGTTTTGCAGCTGCAGGGACAGGACGACTGGTTGCGATTGAGGGAAAGATAAATGCTGCCATGTACAGAGATATTCTGGACAAAAAGCTCCAGAGTGCTCAGGACCTCAGACTGGACCCGAATGTTTATCTTCTAACAAGACAATGACCCTAAGCACACAGCTAAAATAAAAAAGGAGTAGCTTCACAACAACTCTGTGCCTGTTCTTAAATGGCCCAGCCAGAGCCCTGAGCTAAACCCAATTAGGCAACTCTGGAAAGGCCTAAAAATGGCTGTCCACCAACATTTACTATGCAAACCTGAAAGAACAGGAGAGGATCTGGAAGAAGGAAAGGCAGAGAATCGCCATATCTAGGTGTGGAAAAACTCATGGCTTTTCCCAAAAAGACTCGTGGCTGTATACGATCAAAAAGGTGCTTCTACTAAATACTGAGCAAAGGGTTTGAATACTTAGAACCAGGTGATATTTTAGCTTTTCTTTTTAATAAATCTGCAAAAAATGTAAACAATTCTGTGCTTTTCTGTCAATATTGGGTGCTGTGTGTACATTAATGAGGAAAAAAATAAGCTTAAAGGATTTCAGCAAATGGCTGCAATATAACAAAGAGTGAAATATGTATGGCGGTCTAAATTCCACACCCACTCTAAATGATAAATCAAAATTGACTAAATAAAATAAATATAACAACATTGAAATAGCCAAAAATCAATTAGAACTGTTATGATATGTTATACAAAGTTTGCAGACTGTTTATTGGTTGGGGTGATGCCCCTTCTGGATTGGCCCAAAGCCACATCCAAATTCTGATGCTCACACCAATCAATTCAAGCTCCTCCCTTAAAATGCTATTATAAATATGTGTCTGTAAAAACGTATAATTATTTAGAGTCGCTTCCTTTATGATGATGAAAATGACGACGATGCCGCCATAGTTGAACAAACTGGTCTGGATGGAGATTTACAACATCAGGTTGAGATGAGGTTAAACGGCGTATCTCGCATTGGGTTTTCTTATCAGCGAACATGGCTAATTAGAGGTTTCAACATGACTAATTTAATTGAGCATAATTTTCTCTTTAGGTCCGCAGGCAACACACCAAATATAGATTTAATAAAAATTGAACAGCGCGCACTCTTAGGAATTACACGGCACTAAAAGGGATTTAAGACCTTATCTGATGCGCTGCTGAATATTTCTGCTGTTCTGTAGCTCTTGTGGGCTCGTACCGACACAAGAAGAGCTCTCTTGGGGAAATGCTGATATCTCCTGTACGTTTACAACCACTTTATGTATATTTTATTTCAGGAGAAGTCAATTTATTTAGAAAGATTCAGACTCAACATTTAATCAGAGCCTGCCTTTGTTATAAGAGACAACACAGTGGATATATATGTAATTGACTGACTGACTGACTGACTGAATTCCTTGACTTTATACAACAGTTCTGTCTGGTTCTTGAATCTGATTGGCTGATAGCCGTGCAATATTATAGAAAAAAACAGCACTTGCACCATCTCTTGACTCTTTACCCTTGAGTATTACTCCACCCACATACAGCAACAAGCAAAGGACACTCTACAGTTTGACAAAAATTGCTGCTGTTGGACAACATAATGTACTTTTGAGGCGATTAGTCCGTCATTGAGCTGAGCAAAGATGGTTGATTTGTCCATCCACAAGAGACCACATAATTAGCCTTTATAGAAGAAACAGCGTAATTTCTAACTCCAGCTGATCAAATCATTATAACCACTTAGGGCTTGAGTGTCCACATACGTTGACAGCATATTTTAGCTCTTAAGTGGCTATTGAAAAATACTTTGAATGTTTTATATTTTGCTACAGACATACAGTGTCATCCTGTAACTGTTTTGTAGCATATCAAATGTCCCAAACCCTATTTTTAACTCTCCAAAATGGGAAAAAAATTAGGTTTTACTCTCTGATAGTCAAAATATGTTAAAAAGACATTCTGTTATATATGCATTTAAAAAAAAAAATCAGGAAAAAGTGTTTTATGTAAATTTGGATTACAAGTTCACATTTATGGACATAATTTTCTCTAAAAGAACATCATATCAAAAGATGATACTTAAATTTTTATTCTAATTAGGTTCCAATAAGCCCAAATAGCAAAAAGAAATAAAAATGCATGTAAAAAAAAAAAAAAAACACCTTGGGCCTTAAGAGAATAAAACAGGTAAGTGACTTTCTGAGTTGATCTCTCTCTTTTGTATGTTGTAGTGCTGTATTCATACCATATAATATAACACTAATCTGGAAGTGCTTTGGCTTTTTCAGGGTTAGTTACTGTGATATCCTGATTTCAACAAAGAAATATTGGGAAATCTCTGTAGACTGACGCATTTCATGTCGTTCAGCCTTTTAATCTTTAAATGTCAGCAAAACCACCTGCTTTGACATCACTTTAGACTTTTTGTTAGAGAATCATTGAAATACTAGCTCTGAGGTGTTTGTGAAATAGCAATAAATGGCGGAAGAAAGTAGTTCCTCATACAAAAGGATTTTGAAATTCAATGTGTTTGATTTTCTTTTTTATATAAAGGATTATGTTTATTTATATATATATATATATATATAAAACATATTTGAGGTTTATAATAAAAAAATTGTAAAATATAAATTTGATTGAACGTCCTGCTGCTTGTTTGTAACAGTTTCATTAACGATTTTTATTAGTTTTATTTTTTATATTTTCCATTTTTTTTATTATCTTTTAAAAAGTTTAAATAGATTTTGTTGAGTCTATTATGGGTTTTAGTTATTTAGTAAGTTAAATATATATATATATATATATATATATATATATATATATATATATATATATATATATATATATATATATATTAATAATATATTTTTAGATATTATATGTTTCATGAATGTTTAGAAAGTTTTCATTATGTACAGTTAAATTAATTTTTATATATTATTGTCAAAATCACCAGCAATCTAGCATTTGAATATCACTGGAGAACTACAAATCTACAACTTCAATGAACTACAGATCCCATCATGCACTTCACTCATACACCTGGCCCATATTCCTCTTGACTGCAAACACACGCAGCTGAAGGTGTTCAGTTCAGGACTAATCAGATGGACTATAAACACAACACACAAGTAGTTGCTGAGTCTTGTTAAACTGCAAGTGAGGATTATGAAGATCTTGCCTTGGACCTTTGTTGTACTGTTTATGTTGTTTTGCTACTGTCCTGTCCACTCACCTGCATTTTAGACTATGCTTTTGGATTATCTGTATGCTTCTGACTGTCCCTGTTTTGACCATTTCACATTGCGCATAATAAACTGCATTTGGATCTTCACCTCTGTTGTACCCTTACTCTTTACAATTATATATACACAACATTTATTTAGATTTTTAAAAATATATTTATTAAAATATATTTATTTATATGATACTTTTATGTGTAGCTTTCATGTTTGTTTTGCATAATTTAGCATATTGTGATTTATTTTAAATAGCTAAAATAATGCAAGTTTTATAAAATCTATATATGTTGATTGATTTCAGAAAACATTCATTTTAAGTACAGCAATAATGACTTCAAAAATAAAAAGGATTAATGGTAAGGCTTCAGTTTTAGTTAACCGATTTGTCAATGTTTGTACATCTACAGTATAACAATTTTTGATGGAAAACTGGTCCACTTGCATTTATTTATTTTAAGTTACTCATCTATTGCTTAAAATAGCATCCCAAGTAAGCAATATATACTTCAGGAATAAATACTGCACACAACGCAAAAACCACAGCAATGAATCGTTCACAGTAAGACCCAAAATGTGCATTAAGAGAGTAAACGGCGTCAAAACTGATTCCCCGTTCACTTTAAGTGAGTCATAACATCTCGATTTGTATCCAGCACACTGAGACGGGTCACAGACAGATACAGGTTATAAATAGGCTATGAATATCAACTTAGGCAAAATGGCATCTCTGCTTTTGATGCATTTCTGCAGCAGGAATCATCCGTCTTGGAGGTTTGCCGTACTGGTACGAAACACACAGTGCATGCTAAATGCAATTCCTCTGCATTTTTTTCACCTAATTAAGATGTTACAACAGAGGACAATTCCATCAGCAGCTAAAATGAGGAGATACATCAACAACAATCCAGCATCTCGACAAGACGGTGAGACGCAGAGGAGAAAAGAATTGAATTTTGGGTGTCTGATTATGATGGAAGAGACCAATCACTCGTACACACGCACACACACACTTTACGGTTAACACATCTACATTAACACTCATATCACATCTTTATTTTTCTACCCAACATATACAGTTAGAGTCAAAATTATTTGCTGTCTTGTGAATTAGTTTTTCTTTACCAAATATTTTCCAAATTATGCTTAACAGAGCAAGGACTTTCTCCACAATATTTCCTATATTTTTTTTTCTTCTGGAGAATAAAAGGAGTTTTTAATTTTAAAAAATATATATTTTACAGTAAATATTTTTTAATATATTTCTTTTCAAAATTATATCATTATACAATAACTTCCCTAATTCCCCTAACTTACCTAATTAAGCATTTAATGTGACTTTAAGCTGAACACTAGTATCTTGAAAAATATCTAGCAAAACATGATGTTCTGTCATCGTAGAAAAGATAAAAGAAATCAGTCATTAGAAATGAGTTATTAATATTATGTTTAGAAATGTGTTGAAAAAAAATCTTAAAGGGGTGGTCAGTCCACTAGAGTTATCATATTTTAAACTTTAGTTCATGTGTAATGTATCTGTGTGAACGTAAACAACATCTCTAAATGTAATACACACAAAGTTTAATGCTAATAGAAACACTGCCTTTTAGAGAGTTAGCTTAGCAAAGCCTACAGCAAACCAAGTTTGAGGACTACAAAAAGTACATCCGGGTTAATGAGATCATAAACGCTTCAGGTTATATGCATTCACCACCTGCATATACCCTGGACAGCGAAGGGGCGTGGCCGGAGGTCATTGTAATGTTAAAGCAGAGAAAGCTAAAATGTTGTCCAAATGCTGCTGTTTTCACAGAGCTTCTTCTGTTTCTGTATTTGGGCTTCCAAAAGACACGACACAAAGTGAGAAGTGTTTACAGTTTAATTATGTTTCAGAGAGTTATAAAAAAATATAGCTCTAGCATTTGACAAAGGAGAACTTCTAGAATCTCTCCAAGTTCAGTGTTGGATTCGGCTAAAAACTCCTCAAAGAAGAAGCCGCTCCAACCATAGTAGCAGAAGCTGTGGATTGTGAGCCACAATCTGTAAGTGTTTTTATTTGTTAAAATTAGTCTAAGACATGCATAGTTTCTAGCGTTAGTGGTGTGAGGTACCAAGGACATAAACAAGGATGTAAATAACAAGAAATGCTGTTTGACACTGCTAACATTTGAGCTACAAGTTTATATCTATCTGTCAAACCACTGTAAACACACACAATCTTCAGCAGCGCTGCAATGTCTCTCTATGCGGCCGCTTTCCCTGTGTTCTACATCTCACATAACCAACTTGCAAAAGATGTGAATGTTTCATATTACTTACACATGTTTCTAACCTGAATATTTTATGAAAGACACTTGTCAGATTTTATTTTAGAGAGCAGGCGTGAGGTTCAACTGTGTCCTCCTCATTTTCTGTCTGATTCAGGCTCATGCTAATATGGCTAACAGTTACACAGACTGACAATATTTACACAACAGAGGCAAAGCGCATGCTAGTAGAGGCGTGATGCCTCCTGGTGACATGGAGCTGATTCGCGAATCACAGCTTATTATGTTAGCTGACCAACCAGAGCCCCTTGGGGGCGGGCCTTTCGGAGTACCTAGGAAATATGACATGTCGTTTTCATGTAAGCTGAGTAGCTGTATATAATTAAATTAAAGTTTAATATATGAAAAAATAACGTGATTTTTTACAAATCAAGCATTGGCACACATTTTGCATCTTTTAAACACAACCAAGCCTTAAAAATACAGTGTGAACCACCCCTTTAACAGAAATTGGGGGGAAATATACAGAGGGCTAATAATTCAGCACTTTAACTGTATCTAATATGTGTGTTATACTGATCGCAAAAAAAAAAACACATCTGAGTTTTTGTAAAAATAACCTATTTCATAGTTTTTGTTGGCGGATAATTGAGTAAATGAACTTGCATTTGGCACACGCGGTTATTTTGCAGTGTGTAACAGAAGTGCATAATGTGTTTGCAGGTGGCTGTAATCAGGAGCCGCTGTGAGAAAAACCACATCATTTAAAACCTCTGTTTGCATTGATTTCAAAAGCACCGAAGCCTGAGCCAGCAAATGCTCATTAATTATGGACAATTAATAGAATATTTATGTTAGCTGACTGCAGGACTGGGCAATATTTCAGATAGTGTTTAGCTTGATGTTTTTAGTGTAATAATGCATTGGAGTTTTGAATGGTTGAGACCATATAGAGGCTGTGGATTAAAGGTTCAGTTTCTTGCACAGACAAACTGCTGTGCTTATTATCTTTTATGCACTTTGGCAGCTTATTAACACAAAAACTGTGTTTTTAAGGCCTGAAAATTGAAGAATAATTTTTTATAAGGATTAAGTTGTTGTACGTTCTTCCTGTGTTTGCATGGGTGCACCAGTTTCCCCCACAGTCATGCACTATACGTGAATTGGATGAACTAAATTGTTTGTTGTGCATTAGCTTGTGTGTTAATGATTGTGTATTTCCCAATACTGGGTTGCAGCTGACCGCTGTGTAAAACATATGCTGATACATAAGTTTTTGACTCCTTAAAAGCATAAAAAAGCATAATATGTTTGCAGATATTTAAGAAACATGCTGGGTGAACATACAGTATAGGGATGCACAATCATTTTAATATCAATATACATTGCAAGAAATGCAGTGTTTAGTCTGAATTATAGATGACCAGGAGCCACAAAACACGTGTGGTTTGTAAAGTCACTGCTCAGTTTAACCAAAAAAGAGTGAAAGTTTATCATTTGCATGTGTTTTAAATGTAAATCTTTGTTACTTGAAGCAAAAAAAAAAAAGTCACTTAAAAAAGTCAGTTAAACAAATTCACATGCAGAAGTGTAAATGCAAAAATTTGGTATCATTTTAAAGAAAACACTTAGAATTTTTATAAAACACTATTGAAAGTGTTTAAAATAACTGTATATGTTGTCTGTGTTATAATAAACACCTAAAAAAGGCGCTTTTTGATTTTTTTATAAACTCAAATATGAAATTTGAACCTTTTAGGTACTGTGTGGTCTAGCTTGCTGTTAATAATTTTGGGGGTTCCTGCACATGTCTGTAATCATAGGAAAAAAGAAAAATGTCTCTACTATAATCCATGTAAAAGTTATTGTATTCCAACGGATGAGAGGTGCTATACAAGCCACATGCAGGGACCGATCATTGTTTTCATATTTCATTATTCTTTTAATAATGAAAAGAATAACTGCTTTTTTTCAGCAGTTAAGAGATGACTGCTGTCTGTGCTATCTGGGGTTGCTCAGTGATCATAAATGTGTTGTTTTCACTTCTGCGCCATGGAAACACCGCAATTCATTTGACAACTGTTTAATTTGTGAATATATTTCAGTAAAAAGATTGCTAGAACTGTATGAGCACCGGAAAGAGCTTTCATTTGAGCTATAACTTAAACATGTGACATATAACAATATGAAAATGAACCAATGTTCAATACCCAGCTCGGGTATCCAAAATACTGTGTATTCAAGTGTAAATAACTTTTGTACAGTAGTATAAAAACCAAAGTGATGCATATGTGCATAAAATGTAGATTCTGCACTTTTAAACGAAACCTCTTATGAGGGTCTGGTGCAATGCTGGCCCTTTAAATCTTAAAGCGAAAGTCGATGATGTCACGGACCCGGTCCGCGGAGTTTAACTGGTTAACTCTTATGTTTATTTTATAATAAAGAGATCAGATATTTAGTTTAAATATTTTTGTTTTTGACTGTTAAAACTATTTGTCTTAGTAATGTTGGTAAATTAAAATAAAGTTGTTAAATAATTCTAAATAATCCTATATTCCTAAATGTATTTTTTATCAATAATTATTGATATCGAATGAAATGAAACAGAATATCGTGATAATTTTTTAGTACTGCTAAATAGTAACGAATATATTGCTTCTATAAAAAGTAAGTTGAATCTAATTAATTTTACAAGTCATTTTAACTTAAATCAATTCAAATGACCTAAAACATCAAATTAATAACTCTTTAAAATAAAAAAATAAAAAAAGTTTACCAACTTATTAATATAAGCTAACATTGATTTTTAATCATTTTTTACTTGCCCTGTCAGCTAATGTTCACTTTACACAAGAAAGGTGAAAAAAAGCTTAGCCAGAGCTTGTTTGGCATTCCCGCTTTAAAATGTTCATGTTAAAACATTTCTGCATTGCGTGTGAAAACACCAGCTAAAAATAACCCTAAAACAGCTGGGTAAAGTACCAGCGAAACAGACTGAGGGAAACAAGAGAGATGTCAGAAGATAGAAAATCCCAGTTTTGATGGGATTGTGGGTAATGATGTTTGTTTAGACGCAGACACAAATAGTCTACTATTAGTTTGTTTGATCATGTCGCCTTTACTTTTGCCTTATAGCAAGATTATGTAGAATTACGTAGTAGAATCAGTATAGAATTATAATGTTTATGTGTTTATTATGTGCTTTAATGTTTATAATAGTGTGTATGTATTTATTTTATTTTCATTTTATGTCAACCATCCTGTGGACAAATGTTGAGAATTAGCGAGTCAGCAAAAACACTTAAATACATTTGTTTGTTCAGTGATGTCCACGTGCAAATAAATAAATAAATAAATGATAATGCTGTATTTTAATTGGCCATTTGAGAGTTAGTAGACTGATATTGATACTGCTCCTTCAACAGACATTTAACTGACTATAAGAAATTTTGCAAGTACATGTCAATTTACACTGACACTAACCCCAACCTAACAGTCTACTTATAATCTAATGACAGTTAGATGGCTTGTAGATACATGTAACTTAATTTAACAAATGGACCTTCAAAATAAACTGTAAGCAAAAAATAAATAAATAAAAATAAATAAATGAATAATTAAATAATTAAATAAATAAATAACAAATAAGCATATTGCAAATATCCACATAGTAATAAATGTATTGCTCCCATAAAAAATTAGCAAAAAATAAATAAATAAATAAATAAATAAATAAATAAATAAATAAATAAATAAATAAATAAATAAATAAACAAATAAATTTTACAAGTCATTTCAACTAAAATTCAAATTATTTAAAATGTCAAATTAATAACTGTATACAACTAAAAATAAAGTTGACCAACTCAATATTATAAGTTAAAATTCATTTTTTACTTGCCCATGTTCACTTTACACAAGAAAGGTAAAAAAAAAAAAAAAAAGCTTAGCCAGAGCTTGTTTGGCATTCCCGCTTTAAAATGTTCATGTTAAAACATTTCTGTATTACGTGTGAAAACACCAGCTAAAAATAACCGCAAAACAGCTGGGTAAAGTACCAGCGAAACAGACTGAGGGAAAGAAGAGAGATGTCAGAAGATAGAAAATCCCAGTTTTGATGGGCTTGTGGGTAATGATGTTTGTTTAGACGCAGTGTGGCGAGTGGAGCCGCAGTTTAGCAGCTGGCTAATGTAATTAACCACGCTGCCGTCAGAGCTCTCTTGATCTCATTTAAATAGCTTGTTTACTGTCACAGACGCTGTTGACTTAAGTCTGTTTGACTAAAAATCACGCCATTTGATAGACGTCTCCTTTCTCTGGATTTCATCTTCAACGTAAAGCCAACAGATATGATGTCAGGAGTTAAACATGAAAACAATTCAGCCACTTACTGTGAGCCTTCGAACAGTACCATTCAGAATTAACGCTATTAGCGGATTAGCGATGCTCAGAAATGCATTTATTTATATTTCTTCTGTAAGCTCTGTTGCAATAGCTATCTAACAACCAGAATCTGCAGTTTGGAGGGTTACAGAGATGGATGAAAAAGAGGAGACAATGAGGACTGTGGGATCACTTGAGAGAGAATATTTATGTGGGCCATATCAGGTCATGACAAAGAGAAAGACCCTCGGGATCATTTATATTTAAACCACAAAGAGACACACAGCATACATTTAAGCGAACACATATACTTCTCATCAGAGTACTGTGAGCCTTTTTTGTCTATTATCAGTCTGTTTAGTAAAAAATATTCGGGATATAAGTGCTATTGTGTAAATGCTAATGATATAAGGACACATGCTAATGTAAAAGCATGCACAAATAAAACTCAAAGATGATTACATTAGAGTTTTTGCTGTATGTGTGAATTATTTCAGTAACACTATATGCTATTTTGGTGATTTTGTCACATACTGAAAGACAAAACAAGTTAGCAATGCAGTATGACACATTAAAACCTGTCAGCGACTGGCTAAATTATTTTAGAAACCTGCTAAAGAATGCTAGCAATATTATCTATCTATAGCCAATTCGAGATTTAAAAACTTTGTGGATTTCTGACGTCATCAACGTTTGTTTTGAGAAATTTTGTCCATTTTTAACATCCAAATTCTATGTACAAAATCCCCCCTTGCTTATCTGACCTTTCATTTTAAACTGGTTGTAGCACAAATGCTTATAGCTAAAAAAATCAGAGTTAGAATTACTTGCATTTCTTAACATACCAAAGCAAAATCTGTTGAAGAGATATAAAGGTCTGTTTAACTGAATCTTTTGTCAGTTTAATGTGTATATTGTGATATTTGTTGTGTATGTTTGTAACGAGGCAACAAACACATGTAAACTGCTGAGTTAATGTACGTTTATGCATCGTGTCATATCACTAAGCTCTTACTAAGCTTTTTTCTGGAGTGATAGAACATCAATAAACTTCAAAAACTCACTTCTTTATGCAGATGTTGATATTGAAACCCCGAAATACAAATCTCTCAGTCTATATATTATAAAATTCACATTTCATCAGCCATTTTTTAAATCAAATACCATCATGACAGAGTAACACCTATTCTTGTTTCTTCTGAAAAACAATAACGTCAGATATTCTGCTTTGAAAATATACTTTCCATGCCTAAATATCTGTCTTTTTTAGTTCTTTTAACCCGCCCACTATGGTCTATCTACATGGTTTGGTAACCTTTCTGTAAATCTGAAATCAATATTTTTTAATATTATCAGAATCATATCATATCATATTGCTATGAGACAAATAGGATCAAAACATTTACTAGTATTAAAAAACTGTACGAGCAATGCACTCTGAATCAAGCGAAAAGAATTCTGATCAATCCATCTCATTTAGTCTTCTCATGTAATGATCTCTTACCTTCTTGTAGAAGATGCAGAACCTTCCTGGAATTGGAACAGACTTAAGAACTCTTTTATCCCAGTGTCAATCAGACTACTGAACACTGATCGATAGTATGCATATGTTTTCTTCATGTATGTAATTCTTCTGTACATTTGTTTTTAAAATAATTTGTATTGTGTCAGAACCTGCTGAAGTGTCCAAAATTTCCCCTTGAGGGACAATAAAGTATACAAACAAACACTGTTAGTTCAGCCAATTAAAATTCAGCACCCCGGAAAACAGCGTTTTTCGTTAATTCAGTCAGGTAGGTTCACAACAAATGGGTCAAAGACCGAAATGCGACCTTCGGTGGACAGTAGCAGACTCCGAAATGAGACGCAGATTCAGAGTTCCACATGAGGAGGTTATTAATTAGCAAATAATATAAGTATTACAAACGTAAACATTAGGTAAGCAGGTTACATTGTAACCTTGTGTCCTAACAACACACTACGTGATTAAGTTTGCAGTGATAAGCAATTTGACTGTTTCCACCAGATGAAACACAACAAAAATTTAAATACAGCCATTCAGAAGCACAGAATAGTGCACTCACTGCACTCCAACGAAATGGTAAGGTTTACAATCTAATTAATACATATTAAACCTTTTAAACTTTATTAAATGTAGATGCTGAGTCATTGATTTGTGTTGGTTTGCACTGAATCAGTTCTGAAGTTCAATTTCAAATGGTTTATTTTATTTTCAAGATCTGAGGTGAACTTTCTGCCACTGCTTTCAGTAGTATGGCAATAAATGTCATGTAAAATAGCTTTCAAACTCAAATAATTAGCATTAGAATTATTAGCATTGCCGTTGCTTTTATTTAGAACATGACTTAAATCAGCCTTTAGGCTCTACTGGTATCGTCAATCTGGCAACCTGCACATGAGTGTGTTTTGAACCAGGAGTGTAATACTTGGTTCAACAACTGGGTGTCAAACTTACATACTGCACCTTTAATAGGCCAACAAGAATATAAAATAAGTATACACTATGAGTTCTGTTTGCAATACATCATCTAAACCAGGGGTCACCAATCTCGGTCCTGGAAGGCCGATGTCCCTGCAGGGTTTAGCTCCAACTTGCCTCAACACACCTGCCTGGATGTTTCAAGTATACCTAGTAAGACCTTGATTAGCTTGTTCAGGTGTGTTTGATTAGGGTTGAAGCTAAAATCTGCAGGACACTAGCCATCCAGGAACAAGTTTGGTGACCCCTGATCTAAACATTCTGCATTTGCATACTTGTGTACTAGCATGTTTTTTTTTATTTCCTCTCCAGCTGAAGCACACATACACTCACACACAGATACACGCAACAGGATTAAGATACTGTAACGCAGTATATATTTACACATACCTGCTGTCATTGTGCCCCATTCAGACATGCACAGCTTAATCCCACAGTCTGGACCAAAAAGCTCACGTGTTTCTATTGTTAAGCTGAATTGGAGGACGCCTGCCAGGACACACTGAGTTCACGGGCTGTCAGAAAAATATGAGCAAAGAAAAGGAAACCAAATCTGAAAATGCTTTCATGTTTCATGAGCTTCTGAATAGTAACACTGGCAACAATGCTAGTGTAAATACATCCCATTGAATTCTGCAGAGCTGGGAATCTGGAAGAGCACCAGGCATTTGATTGAACATGAAACATCACATTTTGTGCTTTTCATTCTTAATTTGGGAAAAGTCGGCATCACTCTAGTTCAGTCTCTTAAAAAACGGGTTCTTCTTGAAAACCGACACAGGCTCAATAGATTTTTTTTTGCACTACACTGTAAAGAAATCCTGGGCAGTGTTTCCTCTAGGATTTTTCCAGCTGTGGCGGCAGGCCTTTTTTTTTTTTACACAGATCTACCTGTGGCGTTATTTCAATGACAAATGTTGTGAGCGCAGTATTAGAAGTCGAGATCGCATTTACTGTATGTAATAGCCTACAGCATGTGGATCTCTTTGCTTGCGCGGCGATTTCCTTTGCTCGTGCACAAAACTTTTTTCACACCCTCTCAAACATAAGCCGCTTAAAGAGTGCGCAGATCCTGTGCGCTCTCAAATGACCGCTGCTGAAGTGCGATTTAGTGCATTTATGTAACGAGTATGTCTCCAGCATTTGTTGGGTTTGCTAGGAATATTTATGAATGTCTCCCTTATAAACCTACAGAGCGATATTAATGCGTCCAGAAGTAAAGTGAAACGGTTATACATCGTGTTTGCTGGCCTCACACATCATGCACCTGTCAAGTCAGCCAGACAGTCAGTCAGCACGTAACCTTAAAGGGTTAAACAAATGGTGCACAGGACTACAACGGTTACAGAAAAGTTTGCGCTATACATTTTTAATAAATTTTTAATAGAATTAATCTACTTTAAAATTATATTTGTATGCATTTTGTAATTATATTAATTAATTATTTTCATTTATTGTAATACTTTTATTCAATTTATATTTGTTTACTTGATGTCAGACAATGAATGTCTCTGATATATCCGAGGTCACCTCAGTGGAATGAACCTTCAACTATTCCAGCATATGTTCTTTGCAGCAGATGGCTTTTCAGCTGCAACCCAGCACTGGGAAACACCCATACACTCTCGCATTCACAAACATACTCATACACTACGGCCAATTTAGTTTATCTAATTCACCTATAGTGCATGTCTTAGGACATAGGGCTAGGCAATATGGCAAAAATGCAATCTCAATTATTATTTTCTATATTGAACGATAACAGTATATATTTCGATATAAGTTGTTAATGCATCCACTTTTAAAAGAGTATCCCAACCATGACTGAAGGCGGATACTGCTGGCAGGAAAGTAAAACAAATGTGCTAAACAATACTGGGTGGCACAGCATGACCCATTTTTGGCCGGTAATTTTCGGTGACCAAAAATTCGGTGAATCTCTAATATGAACACAATTATAGATTCCAGTTGTTGCATGTTTCTGCTGTGTGATTGGCTCTTCAAGACAATATTGAGTAAAAATGTCCAAAGTTTATCATCGTTATCGACATAAATTCTATTGCAATTCGATATGATATTGTCTATCTGCCCAGCCCTACTCAAAGCAGCGACCTCCTTGTTGTAAGGCAACAGTGTTAACCACTAAGCCTTTAAAATCAAGTCCACAATAAAATAAATAAATAAATGAATAAATAAATAAATGAATAAATAAATGAATCAATGAATAAATAAATAAATGATTGAATAAATGAATAAATACATAAATAAATAAATAAATTAATTAATTAATTAATACATAGATTAATTAATTAATTAATTAATAAATGAATAAATGAATAAATGAATAAATGAATAAATAAATAAATTTATTAATAAATAAATTAATTAATTAATTAATACGTAGATAAATAAATAAATAAATAAATAAATAAATAAATAAATAAAAAACTTCTAACATTTCTCAATAAGCTCACTAAAAGCTCCATACATGTTGCATACTTCATTAAACAGACCAGAGCTCCATTAAATGCTCCCGAACTTTAAAAGTGCACACTCAATATTTTTCCATATCCGGTCAGTTCATTTTCCATCTCCTCTCCCAAAGCTTTTCCTCTAAAACAACAACTTGTCCTTAAAGACTGTGCCAATTATCCATGTTTGCATTAATTACAGAGACAGAATAGCAATGAAGAGCGGCTGCCCACGGTGGTTCTGGAATGATTAGGACGCAGTATCCTTGGCCGGGACAAGGGTGAGACCGAGTATCATTTATGAATTTATTATTGGCGAGTATGAGACTCCCCTGTCCCTCATTATTTAGTCTGAACTCAATATGAATTGGCTTCCTTCAGTAATTAATGACTCTCCGGAGCAATTTTATAAAGGATATTACCTGTAATATAGAGAGCTTGTGAACTGTAATTGTGCAGTTCAAAAAAATAAACATGAATCTGCTCTATAAATATTGCTGAAATATTTAACTGTACATCAGATTAATAAGCAGGAACATTTTGCAGTCTTAATCATTTGACTGAAAGTCCATTAAATGTTCAAATGATTGAACGTCATAATCTAAAGCGGCTTCAAATCTCACATCTGAGATTTTATCAATTTTTCATCTGTCCTTGACGTTTCTGCCATGCGAAGCAAACCTTTATAAATTAAAGCTCCTTTTGAAACCCAAGTGAACGGCCTTGCTGCTTCTGATATCAATACAAAGCAACTTTATAAGTCAAAATCCTAACTAAAAGTGATTTGAAATGCTCTAAATATATCTAGACAGATAATCAATATTGCCTTTCCTTGAAGGTAAGCTAAGGATGTGAAATCTATCAATATTTTTAAAATAATTGTGGGCATTGTTGACTATTTTTAGTTAAAAAAAAAAATGTATATTAAATGTGCAGTATTTAAGTTTTAAACCAAGTGGTTGAACTAGGTATTGCACACCAGGTTCAAAACACACGCAAGGTTGCCAGATTGACGACACCAACAGCAGTGTGCTTGACTGTCGAACTAAAAGCAATGGCACAGGATGGGAGGAATATTATCCATATTAAAGGTACTTTTTGGAAATGGCATTTATTTCTTGCAGCTGAACAACAGGATAAACCGATAATGAACACCTCAGGAACACCTTATGTGCTTTATTTAATGCCATTTTACATGACATTTATTACCATACAACTGAAAGCAGCAGCAGATAATTCACCTCCGATCTCTGTTTCAAATTGAACTTTAGAACTGTGACTGGCATGGGCTGGTAAAAGATTCTGACGGTATGAAAACATCAGATAAAAAAATATCACGGTTTCACGCTATGATGGTATTGTGATTGCTGCTCTCAAATATGTTCTTCTGGGTAAAAAAACAAAACAATTTTTCCTCTATTGAGCACAATATATTATATTTTAAGAAACATATAAAATACTTTGGAGTAGTAAATGTGTCAGGCTAAATAATTGGCCTGCTATCTTAATTAGTTTACAAAACAGATTTCTTTACAACTTGAAAAGGCATTTTTGGATATATTTCTTTTCTTTAGATATAAAGTAAGCACCTGCACTGTTTAGGTACAAAGCACATAGGATGCACATAGCAGCATAGGAAGTTGCTTTATAAGCGATTTGTTTCTTAAATGTTTGCTAAATCATGGGCTGACCAGCAACTTTTGAAATGGAGGATCATTTTCTGCTGGAGATACTGTCGCCCTAAAAGACTAAATAAAATAATTGTCAAAAAAAAAAAAAAAAAACATGTAAAAAAAAAAAAACACTTACATATACCTTGGTATACCTTGAAAACGGTTATCCAGTGCCTAGATTCGGTGCAAGCCAACACATATCAGTGATTTAGCACGTACATTTAATTATGTTAAAGAGATTTATTGTTTATTAAATAGACATTAAACCTTATCATTTGGTTAGAGTGCAGTAAGTGCACTATTCTGTGCTTCTGAAGGACTTTTTAACATTCTGCCATGTTGCGTCTGGTGCAAATAGCCAAATAACTCATCACTGCAATTTTTATCACGAAGCATGTTGTTAGGACACAGGGTTACAATGTAATCTGTTCACCTTTGCTCATTAATAACCACCTCATGTGGAACTCTGAATCTGCGTCTCATTTCAGAATCTGTTACTATCCAACGGGGGTCACATTTCAGTCGTGGGCGCATGCTTTGACAGTCTTCATGACTGAATAAACACAATGCAAGTTTTCCAGCAAGGCAACCCAGGGCATTGGCTGGGTTTAAAGACCAAAACAAAGACAGCGTTCTGGCACGTAAAGCATATTTTCAAAGCAAAATATCTGACTTTAGCGTTGTTTTTTAGATAATTATCATGTTTCTTAAATATCTGCAAACATATTATGGCTTTTTTATGCTTTAGAAGAGTCAAAAACCTACATACAGCACCTTTAACATGCAGATTATTTGCTCGTCATGTCTTATATATACAGGTCAAAGTCTTATTACAATTTTGCTACAATAAAAAAGGCACTATGCAGACTTATTGTGCAGGAACAGACACAGCTGTGCTGAAAACACCCAATTTTATGTGTTTTGACAGTGAATTTACATGACAAAAGAATGACTGCACATTTTTAAAAACAAGTTTCAAGGTGCAAATTTATAAAACAATACCATCTCCACATAGACTACAAAAACACAGTTTTGTGGAAACAGTAATGTCATGCACGTGTGCTATGCGTTGTTCTGACTTGCAGCAGATTTTAATTTATGATCAAAGATCCATCACAATGCAGTCACCAGCATTTTTACACCTCTTATAATAATTTTGCCATTCTTATTATCACTCACCCTGGCATTCCACACTTGTATGACATTCTTTCTTTTGTGGAAATGTAAAACAATTTAGTGTTTTGGTCTATTCATGGAGGAATATTCAGCATTTTCCACTGACTCAAAATATGTTCTTTGTGTCCTGTAGAATTTTGATAATCCATATAAATGCATAAATGCATGAACAGTTTTGATGTTTTGATTGACTGATATATAATGCTTGCTCATTAATGACAAAGTTGCATCAGCATACAGTATGGTCCTTACCAACTCTCTGACTATGATAGAAATGTTTGCAGGCTCATTATTGACATGTACCCCTATATACATTTCTAGAGATCGCAAAATAAATCTCAGGAGCTACATTTTTTTGCAGTTTTTGCAAATCCTTTAGAGGACGCTGTGTACACTTTTTGAGATCACAAATTTCTGTCATGAAGTCCACCAGAAATCTCTGTTGACTGACTGACTAACCGATCCCCCTGTCCACCACCTTTCCTATAACCAACAGATAGTGTTTTCAAAAGCACCAATGGACCTTATTACCCCATTTCCTAAACCCTACCGACAGTGTTTTCAAAAGCAATCCAGAAAAAGAAACTCAATTTTCACCTTATTTTCAGATTTTACCACATTCTCACCTTGTTATTTACTTGTTTATTTATTTATTTATTTATTTTTTGGCTTCTGTTTTTGTCTTACCTGCTTTCTGGAACCATTTTTCGTCAGAATCAAGCCCCGCCATTGCAGTCAACACCTCTTTGCATCACAAGTCTGCCAACATACATGATGAGCTACTGAGCAAACTGGTAACAGCAGAAAATCTATAAACACGGAAGTAAGCGATCAGCTGGTGGCGCAAAAAGAAACAGAAGCTGTCGTCGGCATCATACAGGCCCATAGCATTCATTTTTAAGACACTATGCTGCCATACATAGCTCTGGCTACATAATTTGCACTCTCCAGAAATGCATACCGGGATATGATTTCACAATAAGCCTGTGTTGAATGTGTGGCTACTATGTATACAACTAATGCTTTATGGGTGAAAACCACATTTAAAAGAATAGTTTACCACTCAGTGATTTTTAATTTTTTTTATTATTTCTCATGCTAATCCATTATTTTACTTTTTTTGTGGAAATTTTAATATTGGGTTTGTGAAAAAATAATGACTTCTTGGGGGATTAATTCAAGAATACAATTCAAGGCTTATGGCAGTTCAACTGGAAATTTCATTTTCAGATTCATGCTCAGCACAAATCAATCAATCAATTAAATAAACAATCTATCCATCGAACGATTCATCTATCTATGAACGCTACAGGGTGTAATGATGCTGTTCCTTCCAGTAGCTCGCCATGTACGTAGGCGGACTTGAGAGGCAGAGAGTTGACAACGACAACAGGGTTCGAATCGTGTGAAGGTGGTTCCAGAAAGCAGGTAAGACAAAAAAGAAGCCCAAAAAAAAACAAAAAAAAAAGTAAATAATATGGCGAGAATGTAGTAAAATCTGAAAACGTGGTAAAAAATAAGGCGAGGGCTTTTCTTTTTCTGGATTGCTTTTAAAAACACTTGGTTTGGTTCAGAGAAGGGGGTAATCGGGTCAATCTGTGCTTTTAAAAACAGTATTGGTTGGGTTTAAATAGGGAAGAAGATGGGTCAGTCGATCGGTCAGTCAGACAGTTGACAGCGGCCTCTGGTGGATTTACACGAAAACAACAGACACAAATGGCACACACAAGATAAATTTGAGATCTGAAACTGTGCACAGCGGCCTCTGGTGGATTTGCAAAAACAAAAACTGCAAAAACATACCCCCTGGAACGTATTTGGTGCTCTCCAAAAATGTATATAGGGGTAGACTTTAGAATGAGCCTGGGTGGATAGATAGATATGTAAATTTGCTGGACAGACAGACAGACAGACACAGATAGATAGGTATGTAGGTAGGTAGATGATAGATAGATAGATAGATAGATAGATAGATAGATAGATAGATAGATAGATAGATAGATAGATAGATAGATAGATAGATAGATAGATAGATAGATAGATAGATAGATAGATAGATAGATAGATAGATAGATAGATAGATATATGGATGGATGGATGGATGGATGGATGGATGGATGGATGGATGGATGGATGGATAGATAACAAATTATTGAATATATAATTTTCTATTATAATGAATCAGAATGGGCACTAGTCATAAGTCATGATTATGTCATAAATCATATTTTGTTGCTAACCATATGCACGCTTAATTATATATGACACTTTTTTTTTCCATCAAACTGTATCACTATTCCCTAAACGCTTATAAAAAGTCATTTTCAACAGGCACTGCCATTTAGAAGTGCAGTATATAGAGAATTATTAAAACATTCGACGGTCCAGCTTTGAGTTTACAGATGATTGATCATTCAGACATGACGTGCAGCTTCAACGCCTCCAGCGATGGCAATGGGCACCAGTCACTGCCAGCGAAGAGAAAACAGAACAAAACAATCCTCAGCAGATCATTCCTGAGCGACGCCAGGTGATGCCGTTAATATTTAATAGCGCTAATAATAAATGAGGGCTGCATGATGTATGAAAGTACAAAAAAAAAACCTCAATTAGTACTGTAACAACAACGAGGCAACAATGAGTCTTCTCTCTTTAGCAGACTCTTTTTATAAATACCTCACATTTTTTCTCACAGCATGCGGTGTGTTTTTGTAATGGCATAACAATCGAGATGTTTTGTGTCCTTCTCGGAATCCACAAGAACAACCGCAGCTCTTCCCTAAACGCAGAGCCTTTGTGGAGGCCATTATTGCTCGGTTTAATTTGATAATTTCAATGGTTAAAAGCAACAGGGACTACAGTGGAATCTGAATAGGCCAGATGCGCTGTACCGCTCTCAGACAAGAGAAAGAAAAAAAGACACATTGAGTTCCTCTGACAGCGGAAAAACTCAATACAGTCACTAAAAACTGCACATCAGGGTTAACAGCAGGGCTCCTGAGATGTGAACGCGCAGATTTCCCAAACTTAATAAACCTTGAGGTCATATTAATGGGGTTTCAAAACAACGTCAAAGTAAGGGGAAATGATGCTGGCAGTAAATGAGTTATATTTCAAGTGGTAACAACACTAGCTACAATTCCATCCACCTATTTTTATGAGCATAAAAAAAACAGTTGATGGAAAAGCCAAGATGTGCATACATTTTGAAAATGCACATAGAAAATGTATGCGCATAACTGAGTAAGATAAACTTTTTGTTTGATATAAAAAGATGCACATAAACCATGATGTAAACACTTTTACCGAACAAATTCCACTATGCGTGTTATAAGAGAGTTATGTGATGGTAAAAATGTGTGTGCTTGGACAAACCAGCAGGCTGAGCCCAATCCAAACATCTGAAATGCTGTTTTGATCATTATAAAATGGCGTAACCATTTCAGTATTAGTGTTATTATATTATTAATTACCTCCAGAACTGTCAAGAGTGTCTGTGCTCTGCGTCTCACGCCTTTAAGCGCTACCACATGTTCATTGCGTGACAGCATACTGCCTTCTGAGGCACAAGTTATTTATTAAATAAATAAAAGATTGACGCAGCTACTCCTACAGCAGCAAATTACGTTTTTACTTTTGATATTTGGCACACACACACACACACACACACACACACACACACACACACACACACACACACACACACACTATAGATAATCAGGAAGTGATGATTTTGTTCTCTTTGACTCATTGGATGGAAACGCTGCTTTTTTCGCACGTCTTTTATACGATATTCTAGTTTTGCGCATAAAATGAATTAGCATTTTTGGATGGAAACATAGCTACAGAAAGGACTTTAATTCTCAACTACCCTTTCCTAAGAAAAAATAATATAAAGGTTTGATGCTTTATAGGCTACATATTTTTGAGCAAAATCATGATTAACCTAATAATGCTCCAAAAATTGTAATTTTGTCATTTCTACCTACATCACTCTAACACTATCTCACGCAATTCGTAACTTTTTGATTTAGTGGCTATTTTGTATGATCTAATTTTTGCAGTTTAGTACAATTTGCTCACCCCCCCAATGACAAGTGGGTTTAGGGGTGGGGTTTGGGGCCACACCTTTTTTTTAAAATTGTAAATTTTTGTATGACTGAACATTTACGAATTAGCCATTAAACTGACAAAACGTAAAATAGTTATGTTTCCTTGTGAGATCAGGCTAGTCATTCCATATGGAAATTTCTAAAAATCACAAATATACGTGTTACTTATTGACCCATAAAACTATGTCCTTCTTTCAAAAACCTGTAATATTATTAATTTGTAAAAAATATATATATATATATATTCGCTGGTTCCTAGAACCCTTATGAAAATGAGTATGGGCAGAATTTAATTTTGAAAGTCCACAAATTATTCATATTCATATATAGTGTTAAATGAAAAACTTTGCTAGCATGTTTATAGCTAGCTTTATAGTACCTTCATCATAGTCTGTTTCTAGAATTACTAAAATTGCTAACATGAAATTGCATGTTACTAGCATGTCCCAGGACAGTTGGTAGGCTTTGCTAGTGACAGCTACATGTAGATGTTCAGATGAAGGTCTGGAGATCTTGAACTGAGTGGCTTTGGGTTAAATGCTCTGTATCATTTACTGTTTGAAGGTTTTCACCCTTCTAAGAAAATATTTGCGAATTTACGCAGATTTAACTTACAAAATCCATACATCTTATTATTTAGAAAAGACAGTAAAAACATCCTAAAGGTTTGGGCCAATTTTTATGGCTTTAGTTTGAAAACTTTTGGAGAAGATACAGTTTACAGTTTGGTTAAATGCTCTGCAATATTTACTGTTTGAAGGTTTTCACCCTTCCATGAGAGTCAGGGATTTTTCGCAGAATAGACTGTGTTTTACAAAAAACCTTACATCTAATTAGGTAAAAAAAGACATAGCATACATGGTCAGAATATCCTAAGTATCTGAGCCAATTTTTATGGTTGTAGTTTGAAAACTCTAAGAGAAAATACAGTTTATTATTTGGTTAAAAGCTGTGCAATATTTACGGTTTGAGGGTTTTTATACCTCCATGAAAGTCTTTGGAATTTTTCGCAGATTTGACTCTGCATTAAAAAAAAAACCTTGTGTTATTTAGAAAAGACATAGCATGCACAGTCAAAATATCTTAAAGGTCTAAGCCAAATTTTGTGGTTGAAGTTTAAAACCTCTAGGAGAACATGCAGTTTATAGTTTGGGTAAACGTTCATTAATATTTACTGTTTAAGGGTTTTCACCCCTCCATGAAAGTCTTTGAAATTTTTTGCAGATTAGACAGCGTTTTATGAAAACCTTACATCTTATTAGCTAGAAAAGACATGGAATACACAGCCAGCACATCCTAAAGGTCTGGGCCAATCTTTCTGGCTGTAGTTTGAAAACTCTAGGAGAAGATACAGTTTATAATTTGGTTAAATGCTCTCTATTATTTACTGTTTAAAGGTTTCCACCCCTCCATCTGAACACACATCTGTTTAGTGCCTTTACTGAATAAGCAAGGTGCTATGCCGACAGATCGCACTAATATGTTTTTCTCTTCTTTTTCATTCTTTTACAACCGATTTTAACACAATTAAATTTTTTTTTTTTTATCATTTTTGTTATTTTTTTTCTTATACTTCTTTTATTCTTGTTTATGTAAAGCTCGTTGAATTGCCACTGTGTAGAAAATGCGCTATATGAATAAACTTGCCTTGCCTCCATGATAGTCTTTGAGATTTTTCGCAAATTAAACTTGCATTTTACGAAAACCAAACATATTATTAGGTAGAAAAGACATAGAATACACTATCAAAACATCCTAAAAGTCTGAGCCAATCTTTATAGTTGTAGTTTGAAAACTCTAGGAGAAGATACAGTTTCATAGTTTGGTTAAATGATCTGTAATATTTACTGTTTGAAGGTTTGACAGGTATATAAAAGTCTTTAGGATTTTTCACAGATTTGACTATGCGTTTTATAAAAACCATACATCTTATTAGTTAGAAAAGACAGAATACACAGTTAGAACATCTTGAATATCTGAGCCTAATTGTGTGTTTGTAGCTTGAAAATTCTAGGAAAAGATACAGATCATAGTTTGGTCTACACAAGGTGCAGCTGTGGTCAATATGAATACAGAAATTGTATCTGTACAAACAGTTGTTTCTGCATTATAATGACTGGCTTTTAAACATCCAGCTCATCCAGCTCATCCAGCTTAGTGTGTGTATACAAGTGAAATTAAAATCATTGCCCCTGCTGCAGCCAAGGTACAGCAAAATTCCTTCTAACTATTATGCCGGAATGAGAGTATAGTTCCTGAACATATCAGCCGAGTAAACTGTTCATTTTCTGTTGGTCTTAGTAGATGATGTAACTACAGATGAGTCTAGCTTTGAATAGGAAAATTATCAAAACATTTATGAATTTTTGGAGTTATGCTAATGGTCCGATCCGATTCAATGATGTATGCTAAGCTAAGCTAAAAGTGCTCCCGCCAGACACAAAGATTGTCTGAATGGATTAAAAAATGGTAAAACTCAGCTGTTTAACTCAATAGGGGAGTTTTAAAATGAGAATATTTCCAAAAAATCTTTTACAAATCCAAACAAACCAACTAAAATCTGATGTCAAATGGTGCAATAAAAACACACCTTTCTGAAAGTTGCAGTAATTTAGAGCCCAAAAGATAGAGTCGCTTCCCAGACTGTCAACAAAGCCACTGCTGAGTCATAGTCTTACAAAATCTGCTTCATTACTCAATATTTATTGAATTCCGGCAAGTGTAGGTCTATAGGCCTCCATCCCCATGGGCCGCCTGTGCCGCTGGCATGCAGATCAGCATTTATATCAGCCAGACGGCATCTTTATAAGCAAAAGAGCAGTGTATGGACACCACCGACATTTTTATCGAACTCCACAACAGCACACATACAGTACACACACACAGTGGTGCACCGGTAGAATGCAAAAAGAGAACAAAACAAAACAGACAGAGCTTTTAAGTGGCGTTTGAAAATGGCAGCTTGTGTAATTTTTGTCAATCTCCTTCACACAGGGACACAATGGGCCCAATCAAACCACTCAATCCAGCCCAACCACCAGGCAGGCACTTACGGCTGTCAGTCACAGCGCCGAACGGGAAATGGCTTTGGATGATTCCCTCATAACATTTTTCCCATTCTGAGCCTCCACGCGGACGAAATCTGCTTCCTGTGCTAATCAAATCGCACAGATCATAATTAGCTCACAGACAACTCAAATGAACCACAATGTGAGGAGAAACCTCAAGATTCGATGAAGGGCCCAAAACAGTTCAGAGCAGCTCAAAGAAAAGTTAATAAATTGTGGCACAGTTGCACTCACTCCCACTTTAATAATATTTACACTTACGGCTTCTCTTGAAAGATGAAAGCGAGCGCTCTGTCTGATTTCCATTTAAAGATTCAAATCCTCTTAAGCTTAACGTGGGATGCTGCGTTGCATTATTGAGCAGCTCTGAAATTGCAAAGTCTGGCCGCTTGTTTCCTGTGTATATCGACAGTTTTGATAATCTCATAAATGCAAAAAAATTCCACTTAGCGTGCATGAGATGGATGTGTCTCAAGGCCAGGAATCCAATTAAACATCTTGCCGTGGCAGAGCGGTCAACGATGTGACGAAAGCCTGCAGCTACATTTCTGTCCATCAAAGGAAACAAATGACAACCTGCAATTAAGAAAAAACCCAAAAACGTGCTCCGCTGCGGACACGGATCTGATGGGTCAAGAGAGTAATGAATTTTCAGGAAGCAATCAAGCTGAGCTGTAAAATTCTGTTTGAGGAGCGACACTTTCCCAGCATAACCAATTCATACATTAAACCAAAAAGTCTCAGTTCGAATACATATGCTGCATTTTTCAAATATGATAATAACCACTGCAGCTTCTACAGATACCGGCTCCTATTACTGTTTTTTTTTCTCCAGCTGTAAACAGCTTGAAAATTCATATGCATTTCTGAGCTCTGTCCATCAGCGGTGGCGTGACTGGAATTTCTTTACCGCAGCTGCAGCCGATTCGATGTCAGGTAGGAATGTGTTTCCATTAAAACCCTATAATGTTACACCTCCACGTTAAAATACAGGTGCACAATCGCTCTACAGTATGTGACCTGAATGAAAGGTCCAATTCAATGCTCTTTTGAGTCCGGTGACATTCAGAATATTTTTTGTTTTGAGTCAAGCAGGACAAAAAAAAGTCAAGCAGACTTCAGATGGAAATTAAAATGTTTATATAAATCTGGGCCTTTAAATAGAGTTTTTTCTACAAACTTATTAACGCAAAATATAACCAAATATGTTTTTACATACTAATACAATTGCTGCAAAATACTGTAAATAATGCTGTTTATACACATACACACACACACACACACACAAACACAAATACGCACTAATTATAAAACAGTTCTGTCTGGTTCTCCAATCTGATTGGCTGATAGCCATGCAATATTCTGCATTATCAAAGTCGTACAGCTTCCTCACCCTTGGGTATTAATCCACCCACATAGAGTGACAGCAGATAAATAAACTCACTACAGTTTGACAAATATTGCAGCTGTTGGACAACATAATGTACTTTTGGGAATTTGGGAGTTTTCTGGGAGAAAAAACAAAATGGGAGGGTGGCGGGAGATGGGTTTGAAATACAGGAGACTCCTGGAAAAAACAGGAGTGTCATATACATAAATAAATTATATATTTGCATGTAAAAGATTTACAAAATTTAAACGCATGTAAACAATAAAATCTAAAAAATATATTTTTATGCAGTATTTTATAACATTTATATATATATATATATATATATATATATATATATATATATATATATATATATATATATATATATATAATAAAGTTTACATCTATAATTGAATCTATCTATCTGCTATATTTTTACACATTCTGAACTTTTTTTCAGTATGTGTATAGTACAGATTTAATAACAATATTTTATGAAATTGATATTTATGTATATATACTCTATATATAAATGATAAAATATTATACAATTAAAAAATATTGCATGGGGCAATGTAATGTACAACCAAAATATATTAGACATAAACACAATTATTCCTTCATTTTCTTGTCGGCTTAGTACCTTTATTAATCAGGGGTCGCCACAGTGGAATAAACCGCTTATCCAGCAAGTTTTTATGCAGCGGATGCCCTTCCAGCCACAGCCCATCTCTGGGAAACATCCACACACACATTTACACACACACTTATACATTATGGACAATTTAGCCTACCCAAATCACCTGTACCGCATGTCTTTGGACTGTGGGGGAAACCGGAGCACCCGGAGGAAACCCACACGAACGCAGGGAGAACATGCAAACTCCACACAGAAACGCCAACTGAGCTGAGGCTCGAACCAGCAACCCAGCGACCTTCTTGCTGTGAGACACATTGTGTAAATTGTATAGTGTTAATATTGCTTACCAAAGACAATAATCATATAATAATTATTATATCATATGCAATATATAATGTTAAAGAGCCCCTATTATGCATTAAAAAGGGTCATATTTTGGATTAAGGGTCTCCATCAAGAGGCTGATATGCATGCAAGAACAAAAACACTAGTAGTCAGAAGTAGTCAGAGTGCATAGTGTATGTGTGAGCACACCTGCCATATGGAAGTCTCCTGTATCTCCAGCCACCCACCCATTTTGTTATTCTGGAAAACTCACATAATTTCAACCACCACCAAATTTATTTTTAATTTTTTTGGAAAAATAAACCATATCCACTGACTCTTTACAGTTTCATCTTTGGGTAGAGAAAGTAACATTAACTTTTCCTCACACTTCCAGTAATATCCAACTGAGCACAGCGTCATGGCTTGATTCAACCGGGATCTGCTACAATGTTTGTGGGCGGGTCTGCAGGTTTCAACTTTCCCAGGTTTGCGCGCCCAACAATTGGGCGGGGCTTAAGTTACGTATCGACATCACGCTGAAACGGGTGAAGACTAGTTATTGAGACGCTTCATTTTAAGTAATCAGTCAACTCCTTTATAAATGGATTAGTAATTTTAAACACGGCGACCCATAAATGGGGCTCTTTAATAAATTGCATTAACATTTTAAAAATAACTGCAAATAAATAAATAAATAAATAAATCTGTTCTTCAGCGGTAGCATGAAGAAATTGATCTAAAGCAGCTACCAGTAGTGCCACGTCAAGAATGAACATGTTTTCATTATAACCCCAGTGTTAAAATGACCCACGCTAGAGGGTCTTATACAAATGCATGTGACCTCCAGAAGAAAACACATCCTCAGTTTTTAAATGTGAATGACAGGAGCAGAATAAACCCATTAGGTGAAGTTTGTAAAAGCAGGTTGAGGAAAGTCTTTAATGCATTTTTGTGCTTTGTTATATGTGTGGGTGAAACCCTGCAGCGGTGACTATGAAGTCTAATCTTTTTTTTTTCCTATAGAAGACAGTTTGAAACTGTTTCTCATTTAGACAGCAAATGCTCATACGATTGCACTGTCAGCCAGAAGCTCAGCGTAGAGAATCAATTATACAGGATGGAAAGTATACCAGGCTAATTTAATTAATGTTATTGCTATACGTAATATTGCTCGTGCTTTAGCAGCTGTTTCATGGAGACTGTCGATTGCATGCTCTCTAACTCTGACTTCTCATTAAAGGTTATTGATGCTACTGAATCAGCAACAGTCAGTGTGACAAAAACAACACTGACTGAGCTGGAAGCCCATTCAGTATTCTGATGTACTTTCTAATTGAAATGGAATATTGAGTAGGGGGCGGGGCTTTCTTTTTGTGCATCATGGTAATAGGGGCGTGGTTAAGAATGTTAAAGTGTCAAACTGATATTATCAGAGAAGGATGCATACAATGACAACAGTGTGATTTGAAAGTTGAATGTGAAATATAATCGGCAGCTAAATTCAAATCTGCTTTCCCGCAATGGCTCGCACTGATTCAGAGAAAGGCATGTAGTGTTCGCATAAATCTCAATATATCAGTGTTTATAAACAAATACTGTTTGGAATACTTAATACTGATTGGTCAGTCACAACATTCTAAGTTATGTTATTTCAAGATAATAACCACTAAATAACATGGGCTCATCCGGGTACTGTAATTCAGTGATCTTCGACCCCCGATCAATTGGTACAAGGTCACACAAGAAATCTTTAATTATTTCCATTTTATTTAATATCTGATAAAAATCTTGATTTTGAAAAATGATCGTATCATTTGAGCACCAACATTTAACTCACAAGCTAGCAAAATGAGTAAAAAACAGACATCTATGGACAGATTCTTTGCAAAGGGGAAAAGGCCCAGTGAAGAACTGCTAAGAAATGGATAGGCAACCCATTTGTCAGCAAATCAGGTAAATCCAGCATGTCTGTACAATGGGGTCAACTGCTGGAGATCATACATGACAGCGGCTTTAGGGGTTCCTTGCATATCGCGTGCTTTCCACGCAAAAGTTTGTTATTTCCAATGAAGGTGCATAGCTTGTGTGCGCATGTTGGGAGTGATGTGTGAAAGCAGTATGACACATTTGCGCCTTTCAGGTGCCCCCAAACATCTTTCAGAATGCTACAAGCGCACCATAAGCCACATGACAAGAACTGAGTAAGCAGCTTTATACTTTATATGGATGATCCACATGTTGGGAAACTAATTACTTCAACACAGAACACTCAAACACTGCAGTGCTTTTTACTTTTGTCAATAAATAAAACTTGTATCAGAGTTGCAGCAATGTTTTTTCAGGTTATAATTATCTGAGAAAATGTTAATGGTTGACTAGAGTTCTACCTAGAACCACACCCCCCAACCACCTGGTAAAACTTGAGTGTCGACCAGTCTGCAAAGATAAAAAGGTTAGGGATTACTGATGTAATTCATTCGATCGTCAGTGAATCCATTCACATCGATATTTAAATGCTTGTATGTCCTGCAACAGTTTTTGACTATTAGGTGCTATCTTATGACTGAATAATACATAGTCAAAAAGGCAAATCTACTGTTTTGTTTTTTGAATACTATTTATACAGACATACTACTTGGCTTACTTACTGTTTTTCCACATACTAATACGTGATTTTAGATGCACCTCTGATTAAGTCAATAGCTACGTTTCCAAAGATATTAATTAGATTTGTGAGTAAGACGGGAATATTACATAAACATTTGAAAAAAAATGTTTTTATCCAATGAGTCAAAGACAATAATGCACTCGCACCCTCCATGTGCACACCGTAGAAATTATCTTACGCTGTAGTGGTGAGAGTTGCGTGTGCCTTTCAGTGCAGTGTAAACAAACGATACGTTAGACAAATTATTACAAGTTATTTAAATGATTATGCATGTATGAACGCAGATAATAACAACAATTCATTTAAATTCTTAGCTAATAAATAGCTTAAATTAACATTAGACAAATACTATTTTTATGTATTCCTATTTATTTATTTATTCATTTATTGTTTGTTGTCATTTATTTTCATTGTGAAATGATCACTCATGTTAAATCAAAAACTTTTTTATTTATTTTTAAGTCCAAAAAGAAAAAAATGAACTACTGTTTGTTTGTTTTTTTATTAATATTTTGTACTGTATTTAGTTACTGAGTAGCAATATATCAATAGCTATAAACAACACTTTAAAATTTTAGCGGTTTTTATGTGATTATCTTAACTAGTAATTTTGAATTTAATAAGTACATAATAATGGTGATAACTGTTAAAACCATGATTACTCCAGACTATAATCATACAACCAAAATCTATAACTGTTGCATCCCTAATTGTTACCCAGTTTAAAACAGAGCATATGCATTTGTTTGAATGTAGAAAAGGCCTGTTTAAGCAATGCACTGCTTTTGCTGTGCTTTGAAATACAATATTTGCATATGTTTGTAAAAAAAAAGCCACATTGTACAATGAAATGATCTTATGTAGTTTCAAAATACAACATATTAACATTATAATGTAGAAAAAGCCAACATGGGTGTCTTAAGGGGCAAAAATACAGCATATAAGCTACTATATTGCTCGTGTCATCACTTAATGTACAAGTAATATTTCTCCGGCTCCTCATTTGGGATGCTATTCATGAACTGGCCCCCATGACAAACTAATTGAATAGCCCTACCCCAGAGTGTGAATTTGAAGTTTCAGCCCAACATACCACACAAATAATGTTTTATGACTCTGTCAATGTCACATAACCAGCGATCGCTATCAAGAGATCGCTGGTTCTCACACGAACTCTCAGGACTACACTTCCGCATTCCCCAGGACTACACATTCATACATGCACTTTTCCCAGACATGCACGCCTGCTCATTCATCTAACTTGATTACAATCACCAGCTGAACCCTGTCAGAGACTGATAACACACCATACATAAACCACTCATTCACTCACCCTGGTTGCCGAGTCTTGTTAGCTGTTTCAGTTGCATTACAAAGCGTTTCTCCCAGTCTTGTTTCTCTGTGTTAGACCCTAGCCTTGTTTACCTTCGTTCTCCTGTTTAGCCGTCTGCCTTTTGACCTGTTGCCTGTTTATACCGACTACGTTTCTGGACTGCCTTAACATACCCATTTGCACCTGTATGACCACTGCTTGCCTGACGCTGAATAAATCTGCATATTGGATCTTACCTCCTGTTGTCCTCTGTCACTCCACCCAGTCGTTACCAATGACTGTAAAAAATATGGACGACGCGACAGCCCTTTTTCCCATTGAACGCCTTGAGGGCAAAACGCCTGCTTGACGGGCACAAACTGTCGCAAAAGACTGCTGAAATTGGAGCCAGACATGCGCAGAAGGATTGTCTGATGGAGCCAGAGGAGGAGCCGCGAAAATGGGCAGAGTCGAGCTTCCAATCAAACGCTTTATGTAAAATCAACTACGCCCCCCGAACTTCTCAGCATGCGTTTGCTGTCATATCAACACAAATGGATGTAATAATGTTAACAAATATGAGGGTTTTATATATTCAATCGCGCCAGCTCCAGGCCGCAGCGCATAACTTACTCGCGGCGTCGCGGGCTGATTCCGGCTCGCATGCGGCAGCGCCTGCTCGCTCGGCCGCCGCATCTGGCTCGATTGACTCGGACTGAAATCGGGCAGTGAGTCCAGGCATCCGGAGTAGGTCCAGCAGAGGTAACATTAGTCAGTCTGAGCTCTAAGAGATAAGTCTCCGGCAGGCGAGAATCTAGCCGGAACTGTGTTTTGTTATCTGGGTGGCTAGGCGTGTATCAGCAAACTAATAAAGCCCGAAAAAAGCCCTGAACTTAGCGAATAAACAGTGTTCCACCAGGATCATGTATGTCAGAAACTATAGTTTACTGCTGAACTCATTTTGTCATCGTAAAATAACACAGAAATCGAATAATAACATTTCAGTCTACTTCAGTCTCCTGCCGAAGCTCAGACGCCGCGCTTTGAGAAACTGTCAATCACAGCTGTCAATCACGATGACACGCCCAGCATTAAATTACTGCTAAAAACAAACTGTTTACAAAAATGAAGATCTGCACCTATTTCAGCACAATAACCAGTGCCTTAATCCACCAGAACTATCTTTCGGGACATTTTATTGCAAGTGTAATATTTTTTTTTATTTGGGCTCAAGTCTCCTTCATTAACACGGAGGAGGCGGGCTTTATGACTTGTACTGCAGCCAGCCCCCAGGGGGCGATCTAACGGCCGAAACCTTCACTCAAACGTAGGCTTGCGGCACACTTGGTCGTTACAGTCAAAACGCCTCTTTTAGGTTTTGATCCTAATTGCTCCATTTTGGTGACAGTCACTTTAAATTCAAATTAGACAGGGCTCTTTTTAAAAGAGGGCGGAGCTACAAATGCCTTTGTGCCAGCATAGAGGCAGATTTATGCTAATGAGAGAGAGATCGTTACTGGTGGGTGGGTTTTTTTTCCCTCTGATGACATATACAAAGGGAGAATGTCAATCAAAGTGTTTTTGTCTTTAAACCCCTTGTATAAGAAATTTTTGCATAATAGATCTCCTTTAAGCTTTATTTCACGAGTTTACACTTGCAGTCGTTTAAGTATAAGGTGAATTTGGCATGCTGTAAGGGGAGAGGCCTCTGAGCTTGGGGAGACACCCCAACTCGAGTTATTCCCCTTATCAGGAAACAAAGAGGAGTTGGGATTCGAGCAAAGTATCTAGCCCGGCCCCAGAATGCTCCCCCCCATAGGAATGTAATGCTTAAGAGGTGAGGTGTCGAGGTGGTGGAGGGATGCTAAAGTTGTGACATGCTGCAGGTAAGACAGCTTTGGTATATACAGGGGTTTGTTGAAGAACTGATTTGATAATAGAATAATTGTCAAATACATATTCGATACTGAAACTTCTGTACATGCTCCTCCTTTGTTTACAAAACATCACTTATGCAATATTCCATGATGGCCATACAAACAGGAAGATGGAAACATAGCCAGTGACATAATTCAGAGCTGTGACCGTCCAGTCACACTTATTCAGAGCAGCACAGCACACAGAAAACTTAAACTACTGTTGTTTTTACAGTCTTCGCCTGCCAAAAGTGGAGTGCATTGCCTTTGACAGATCCTCCCTGAATCTCAAACAAATCTGTCATTCCTAAGATTCTCTTTTCCCCCCCTGCGCCTGCTCTCGGCATATCCTCATAAGGTGTGTGTCACGTCCGTCGATCTGTCTGCTTGTGAGAGCGAGTGTAGAACTAAATGACCCGTGTGTCTGCTGTGGAGTGGATTGGCAGGAAGATCGTTGCTGTGGGCAGGAACCTGTCTAGATTTGCCTGAACGCCGCGTACTCGGTTCTGATTTGGTGTCAGGGCACATAGCGGTGCAGAGATGGGTTCAGATTAGCCGTGACCCTCTACACTTATCTGGAGCAGTAGTTTATTTCCTGGCCTGGGTTTAGATCAATGGCTTGATTGTCATAAGCATGTGACCTACAATCAACCTGTTCTGTCCACAGTCACTACTACAACAACGAAGCTAGAAAAAGACCTAAGGTACAGTACTTATATTTAAATTGCATACAATTATAGTATGATTTTTTTTAAGTAGACAGCTTTTCTACAAACTGCATTGAAGATAATTATTTTGTATGTTTTAAGAATATGAGTGATTGGTTAAAATAATACTGACTATTTTTAAGATATTATCTGTTCATTAATGAATATATGCCCAATTCCAATTCTACCCTTTAGCCCTTCCCCTTACCCCTCGTTTTGCATGTTCACGTGAAGGGGTAGGGGTGTCCCAATTCTCTTTAGCTTGAAGGCGTAGGGCTAAGGGTAAGGTCTAGATACCCCTTCAAACAGAAATTTTTCAGGACCATACTCGAAACCAAGGGGTAAGAAATTTTCCCAGAATACACCAGCCACAACGACAGCATAGCTGCACCCAGAATGTCTGGACTGTGTTTAGCTGGGTGGTTTTCGGTTTTGTTCTCAAACAAGAGCAAACCCCTATAAATAGGCAAACACATCATACCTTAGTTTTCTTTTGACTTCAGCGTCCCTCCACCACCCCAACTCCACACTATTAAACCCGATACCTATTTAAATCTGAGGAGGGAGCGTTCTGAAGCTGGGCTAGACACTGCGCTCAGACCCTGTGTGTCTCTCTCTCTCTATCCTGATAAGGGGAATAACACGAGTTAGGGTGTTTTGCCAAGCTCAGAGCCCTCTCTCAGGACAGCACGCCAAATACGCATATTCTATTCAGTCAGATATCTTTGAGTGTGAACTCGTGAAACAAGCATATGTTTTAATTTATTCATAACCGTGTTTGTGTTTTACCATCATGCTTAAAAACAAACGCAAATTTTTGCTAGGCTAATAGGCTAATAGTCAGTTAAACTGTTGTATAAGATAACACACACAGCTGTCTAAATAAATAGGCTAAAATAATCTTAGTCCTATTCAAGCATTATTTCAAAAGCTGTACTAAAATAAAAAAAGCACAAGAAGGAACACTGATTTGAAAAAGAAACTTATTTGATCAACGTGCTTTAATTTTAGGCAGTTATTTGAGATTTTTTAGTTACGATCCACGCAAAATTTTATGTTGCCGCAGATCTGAGCTGTATTGATTTACCAGCCAGCGTGAGCAGAATGTTATGGAGTGCTTGCTTTGGGCGGTTCGCAAGACCATGGTGGAATGCCAAGCATCACACCTCTCTGCTTCTGCTTTCATGCCTCTGGCTGCTACAATATATCAGTTCAGTATGTTCACTATGTTACATAACTGCGCCCTGCTGGTCATGTCTTTCTTGTGTTAGACCATGTTGCTTTGCCTTTGTAAGGTGCGCCACCACTTTAGATCACTTGCGCATTCTTAGTAGCCATATCTGTATCTATAATTCATAATAATAACTCCAGTATAGCAGTCCCACAACATTCTGACACTCGATGACACTCGAAAAGAAAAGTCAGAGAAGTCTAGTGGCTGGGAATTAGCTTTCAGTGTCTGCTATAATGTTAATGTTGTTTTTGGTGTTTTTACATAGATGAATATGGCCATGATATAAATGCACAGTACAGTTACGATCTTATTGCCATATTAGATCGTTATGATAACATGATATTGTTGCCTTCAGTGATTTCCTGAAGATAAATATCACAAAAAAAAACAAAAAAAAAACACAACTAGAATCACTACAGCAGTCGCTATCGTCTGATCTCATATGAAGCAAGAGATCGCGATGACATATGATGGCATGTGCAGGTGTTGTAGTGGTGTCCCATTTCTTAGGGGTAAATTTTGAAACCCTTCCCCTCACACACTGTTTCAAGGGCCAAAGGGAAGGGGTAGGGGTACAAATATAGAATTGCGAGGGGCCAAAATGTAAACAGACATCATATGCCAATGATCTTCAGTTCTATTTTGGTTGCGACATCATGGCGACCAAAAATTAATGTCAATTTGTTGTCTAATACTGACGTCAGCAGACATCTAATACCAACGTCAGCTGGCGTTGATATTTGGTTGGTTTAGGCAGTGACATCCACTAAAAATTAACAAAAATTCAACATCTTTTTCACGTCATGCATGATATGACATCGAAGTCTAACATCACTTGATGTTACTCATTCATTCACTTTCTTTTCAGCTTTATTCATCTGGGGTCGCCACAGTGGAATGAGCCACCAACTTATCCAGCGTATGTTTACACAGCGGATGCCCTTCCAGCTGCAACCCATCACTGGGATACATCCATACACTCTCGTTCACACACATACACTACAGACAATTTAGCTTCCTCGATTCACCTATAGCGTATGTCTTTGGACTGTGGGGGAAAATGTAGCAACCGGAGGAAACGCACGCCAACACAGGGAGAACATGCAAACTCCACATTGAAATACCAACTGGCCCAGCCAGGACTTGAACCAGCAACCTTTTTACTGTAAGGCATCAATGCTAACCACTTAGCCACCATGCTAGCTCCTTTTCAAACTATTATTCAAAAACATTTATTTCATAATATAATTAATAAAAATGTATTTTAAATGTACCTGTGAGTCAGTTACAGAGGTGTTACTTTCAGTTTCTTCCAAACCCTTTTGTTCAAAGGCTGCTGCTGATCTCTAAAAAAAGATCAGAACCAGAGCTACAGCATACGAGGGGAAAAACTACCCTGGCAAATCTCCTTCAGAAGCCAGACAGGCCTGTCAGAAGTTCTCAAATGCTAAGTCTGCTCTGACAGGAGGGCTTTTGCTTTGAAAGGTTCCTTCCACTCAAGTAGAGCTTAATCACATGATTTTGTTCATGCTAGTGAAACCACACTAAACCAGAACACATGTGGCGACGCTGGTGAATCTGACAGCAATCGCAGGGCCCATCATGTTTGGCACCCCTTTTTAATTAATCTGTCACTGCAGATCCAGAAGCACGGAGCAATGCTTTTGGCTGCTGTGACCTCATCTACGACCTTCAGTGTCGCAAAAAGACACAGATCAGCATTGATGTGGACATCTGAGATGTTATTTAGTCACTGTCTACAAATATATGCAATATATGCAGTTTTTAAAAGGCCATATGATGCTTTGTAATATTTTTCTTTTGAGTATTGCATCTGCGTCTGACAGATTACACTTTTGTGTCTTTTATATTATTATTCCTTTTAAACCTGTTTTAAGAAGATTTATCCTTTAGATTCTTATTTTATTTCTTATGTTTCTTTTATTCTAGTTAATGTAAAGCACTTTGAATTACCACTTTGTAAAAAAGGTGCAATATTTGCCTTGCGTGTCCATGCATCTCCCACAAAATTAATCATTTTAATTTTAATACATATCAGACTGAAAAGATATTACTTTCACAAATGCCTAGATCACATTTTCATTCATCATTCATTTTCTTGTCAGCTTAGTCCCTTTATTAATCCGGGGTCGCCACAGCGGAATGAACCACCAACTTATCCAGCACATTTTTACACAGCGGATGCCCTTCCAGCCGCAACCCATCTCTGGGAAACATTCACAAACACACACACACACTCATACACTATGGACAATTTAGCCTACCCAATTCAGCTTGGGTTGGGAAATAAAATAAAATTACAACAAAAAACAATGAAAACCCACATAATAAACAAAACCAATGATCTTTTAAACTAACACCACATGACCTCTTTGAAATCTGGCCACAAGCTACTTCATTCCCATAGACTCATCACCCTGTTTTACACTGAAAAGCAGGCCTCGAGGTGCTGACAGACATATACCACAGAGCTGAGGGAAATACTTTCACCCCGGCTCTGACACGTCTGTCCATCATCTCCGGTCTAGACTGCAGAGCTCTCATTTAACTGGCTATTACTGATGGTGGCCCGCATTACCCGCTGATGAGAAGGCGTGGGATTCAGAGCTCATTAATTCCTACAGGAAGGAGGAAATAATGAGGAAAATCAAGCCTGACTGCTACAGATAGGCACAATGTCATTTTCCTCCAGACCTCTCACTCAAACTCCTGTTCAGAAATGCTATGGCTTGCCGAATCACATGAATGATGCATCCTTGTGATGTCAGTAAAAACAGCCTATTAGGTAAAATCTCGCACATGAATAATGGATGAATTTCAAAGATGCACGGCCAGCTCACATTTTATGCATCTAATTTTAGAGAAAATGAATGTATATTTAGTCTTTAGAAAATAAAGGATATTTTTGTGACCATTAAAAGTACTTGCTCTGGTTCCATAAGAACTTCAGCACTTCAGCTATAGTCGCATTACTAAAAGAAAAGGAACATTGTATTCTCAGGATTCTAAATGGACATAAATAAACTGCATAATGTTTTTTTTTATTATAAACATAAGTCAGATTACCAACTCAGATTTAAAACAGTACATTACCTGAAAAATGTCTTGTTTTAGGAACAAAAAATAATAAGTTGACTTCTAGTTGATCATTTAGTGTCAGAAGTGGCTTTGGTCACATCTACACTCTCAAGTCTTGACGCCCAATTCTGATTTGTTGCTGTAAAAAGTAATTAGTTACTTAAAGTGAGTAAAGCAATTGCCTTAAAAGCAACAAGTTGACTTGACAAAATAATGTAAGTAAACATATTATAACTTGGAACTGTTAAGCTTGCTTAATTATGCTTATTGTAGCTTCTTCTAAAGTCAACTAAACCTCTTTCACAATGACAAACTATTTCAGCACGTCTCTTTTCAAATAATTACTGTAGTTATTACAATATTACAGATTTGGTGCTTCATTAAGTCTATAAAATCTATATAGCCTTTGTTGAATTTAAAAGACATATTGGAGTCTGGAAGAGCAGGTTTATTATGTTGGCTTGAGAAAGCCAACATACAATTATGCTACTCTGTCCTTGAAAACAAACGTATCTCCTCCTAGGCCGTTCATGCCACAAGGCCCAAATGTGGTCAAAATGTGCTTTCTACATTCAAGATTGTTGCTATCTCTCCTCATGCCTATAAGACTTATTGTTTAATAAAAAATGTTAAATATTAAATTTTTATAATCCGGGCATAAAAAAAAATTATACAAGCCCCAAATTTGGCCAAAAGCTGTATTTAGATGCGTTAGATTTTGTTGCTATATCTTTAAGGTTTATCAGACTTATAGTTTTCCAATAAATAATTTTAAGCATTATTTTTCTTATAATATGGCAAGCCTTTTTTGACTTAAACTCCATATTTTTTACTGATATGGCATGCCATTTTTGCATGTATCACTTTCACACTTATTAAGCATTGTATTTTCAAAAAAATACAGCAAGCCATTTTTACATAATGTTCATTCCCTTAGTCTCTTTATTAATCAGGGATCGCCACAACGGAATGAACCGCCAACTTATCCAGCATTTGTTTTACACAGCAAATGCCCTTCCAGCCGCAACCCAACACCAGGAATACATAATGTTCAAGTCCAGTTTTTGACACTCATAAAGACTGTCATAGAAACATCGGGGTTGATTAAGATCACTCATATTGCCAAGAAGCTTTGATGCATCATCACTAACCTGTCAAATGTCCCCATAGCAATAAAACAGTATAACCTAGCAACCATTTAAAAAAGCAATACCTCTACATCAGAACATAGTAGGGACCTGGGCATTGGCTTGTTTGACTCATGCTAGCAAATGGGACTTCCTGTGTACTATGCATGGTAACAATGATAATGGAAGCCAAATGCTAATAACGATTAGCTACATGCTATGAATGATTACCTAAATGCAATAACATATGCTAGAAATGTCTACTAAGTATTAACATTTGATCAAACATGTACACGAGCATTGCCATTTAGCAACTGCTTAGCAACCACCTAACTATGCCATAATTGTTTTAGCAACTGCCTAGCAACAACTTAGCAACCGCCACTGTGCTTCCTGCCAACTGCCATTCCTAGTCCTAGCGCAGTCACGTTGGCTTTCTCAAGCCAACATCAAAGTTTATCAATAAACTTTAGGTTCTAGTTTTACTTATACTACCATTTTGCTAGATACAGAAAAGCTGGGAAAAAAAAAAAAATATATATATATATATATATATATATATATATATATATATATATATATATAATAAATGTGTATTGGAAAAAGTGATTAGTTTAATTTTATTTTTGAAAAGTGAATACAACTTGCATAATAATAAAATGAAGTCAGCTTAACAGTTCCAAGTTACAATGGGTTTACTTAATTTAATTTTGTAAAGTCAACTTGTTTCTTTTAAGGCCATTGGTTTACTCGCTTTAAGTAACTAATCACTTTTTACAGTGTATATCTGATTCATTTGCCAGTCTGTTTATACGTTCTTTTAATTGTGACCCATATCTGATTCATGTGTTTAGGGCTGCAACAACGAATCGATTAAAATCTATTACTAAAAGCGTTGGCAATGAATTACATATTCGATTCGTCATTTCACGCAACACGGAGATGTTTGATTATTAAAAAAAAAAACTTTAGTTGAGCATTGAGCGGAGTGAACATCTTGTTTGAGTTTGGCGCCTCATAGACAGGACAGAGCAAAAAAAACGAGCAGAGGTAACGTTAGAGGAAAGATACATGATGATGGCAGAGAAATCTGTGCAACCCTTGTCACCCAAGGGGAGCATTTCACACTAAATAAATAAAAAAAGTGTGTTAACGGTCAAATATGCAAAAGTGATGACGGAAGCACCACGTCAGTGATGCAGCACCTGAAACGCAAACATGTTGGTGTCTTTGATGAAGAGGAAGGGTGCAAAAGCAGGGTAAATCACTGCAGAATCCTACTTTTGAGTGAGGAACCTAATGTCCCTGGTGCTGGTGTTTACCTGTTATCCAGCTTGACAAGTATGTTGTGAAAAATTCAAACTGAGCCAGAGAAAGACATGTCATATTATCACAATTTTATCACAAACATATTATCAATGTTTTAACCACCCAATGCTTATTTTATGTTTTAGACATGTAAATACACAAAAGTACTAGTAAAACAATACATTAAGAGTTTGTAAAACACACAAGAAAGTCTATGGAAGTCTAGCAATTCATTTAAATATAATTTGCCAATGTGTATTATTTATATTAGATACACGTAGTGAAAGTAACAATAAAGTTCAATTTAAGTTGGTGGTTCATTCCGCTGAGGCGACCCCTGATTAATAAAGGGACTAAGCTGAAAAGAAAATGAATGAATGAATGAATGATTTTGTTTTGTTTTTACAGTATTTTCTTTTCATTTTGCACACACACACATGCAAACACACACACGAACACAGACGCAAGCACACAAAATATATCTCTCACTCATGCATGCACACACACACACACCAGTCTGAATGCTGTCTCTTCTTCTAGGTGTTATCGTCTCGGAGCAAGGTGAATTGCACAAAAGACATTCAGCAGAGGTCACCTTTCCCACAATTCACTGGGGCCTTCTGAACCACAATCTGGCATGTCAACAACAGGGTGGCAGAGTGGACTCCTGACAAGGGAGAGATTAAAAACCAACGGGCTTAAATTAGAAAGCGAGTGAGCGAGAGAAAGAGAGGCTGAAATAAGAAAGTGTGTGTGTGTGTGTTTATGTCTGCGTGTGTATGCATGTGTGTGATTGATTACAGTATTGAACCAAATTTTATTTTACTAAAATTTACGACTGAACTAGATTTAAATTGACCTCAAATTTGACCACAACCAAAATAAGAAAAAGTATGTATGCATAAGGTCAATCTCAACTAAATGACTTTCCGACTGCAAGATAACACATCCGAGATAATTAAAGAATAGCTGCATTTACATTTGGCTGATGTATTTATCCTAAGCAACTAAAATCACATTCAAGGAATATATTTTATAAGTTCATGTGGGGCTGGCCGATATTGCAAAAAAAAAAAAATAAAATAAAAAATCTGATATGATGTTTAATTTCGCTCGGTATCAATAATAAATTTTATTAGTCAAAAACAAAAATATTTAAACAAAACATCTCTTCATAATAAAATTAACATAAGTGTTAGAGACTCAAGCGTGATAAAATGTTACAAAGTTTGTGCAATGGTAAATGCTGAACAATCAAAGGTGTGAATAATAATGATACTGTAAACCTCAAACTCTGTAAACTGGAAATTATGTAAAGCAAATCTGAGCTTTCAAGTAAAGGAACCAGCCATCATTACTCAAATAGATGCAACATCACAAATTGTAAAGTTGGATGACTACATTACCTCATGCTAAGCAATGTTTCAGATGGGGAGCTAGTGGCTGGGATGCACAAGAAAAGAAACCAAAAAGCCACTCTGGCAACATCCTTACATCCTTTTCTATTTACAATCTCCTCACTGCTGCTAGCCACCGCACTCATTTTCACATGTGTTGTTATTCTGACCTGAAGAGACAAGCTTTCTTTTGCCATTTTTAATGAGCTTTCTGCTCGTGCTCCCCTGGCATCTCTCTCGAAACTAGGCGACCATCAACCATTTTCTCGAGTATGGCAAAGGGACAAACCACTGCTGCTGCTCTGATACAAGTTTATGGAGAAAAGTAAAAAGCACTGCAGTGGTTGGATGTGCTGTGTTTGTCTGAGGGAATTAGTCTGCCGTTATTACTAAAATGTGTATGTTCCATACAAAATGTGAAGCAGATTGGTTAGTTCTACTTGCATGAATCATGGTGTGCATGTGCCATTTCGAAAAGTTGTACGTGTGCCTGAAAAATGCACACTTTTCACTTCTGCGCCGCTTGCACAATATGTGCTTGTCGCTCCTAGTTGCATGTCATGCAAGTCGCGTGTCTCTATTGGAAATGACAAGCTTACATTCTAAGCATATTGGCATTTCTTCCAAGGTGCACACTCAGCAGCCAAATTTTAATAAAACTATATCCTTCATACGAAAAACTTCCCATACCATACTTTTTTTTTTTTTATCAATATTGACAATGTGGTTTGGTCAATAAATACTAATACCGATATTATCGCCTAGGCATGACAATGGTGTTTGGTCAATCAATACCAAAACAGATTTCATCGCCCAGTGGTGAAAATGGTGTTTGGTCAATAAATACCAAACAGATTTTATTATCAATAAATACTAATACCGATTTTATCACCCAGTGATGACAACTGTGTTTGGTGAATAAATACTGATACCGATTTCATCGCCCAGTGCTGACAATAGTGTTTGGTCAATAAATACGATACCGATTTCATCATCAATAAATACAGATACTGATTTTATCACCCAGTGGTGACAATGGTGTTTGGTCAATAAATTCAGATACCAATTTTTTTTTCGGCCAGTGTTGACAATGGTGTTTGGTCAATAAATAACGATACAAGTTTGGTCAATATATACCATTTTTTTCACCTAGTGTGGAAATTAGTGTTTGGTCAATAAATACTGATAAAAAATTGTTTTGGCCAGTGTTGACAATGGTGTTTGGTCAATAAATACAGATAACGGTTTTGTCACACAGTGGTGACAATGGTGTTTGGTCAATAAATACTGATAAAAAATATTCAGCCAGTGTTGACAATGGTGTTTGGTCAATAAATACAAATACCGATTTTATCGCCCAGATTTTATTGCGCTAATTTCATGCATACCATATATCTTATCATATCATATCATATCATATCATATCATATCATATCATATCAACTAAAACTTCCATATTAGTGCATCTCTTTCTTTCTTTCTTTCTTTCTTTCTTTCTTTCTTTCTAAAAGTCTAGTGAAGTACTTTGAAATGTGCATTATTTATTTGATGTTAATCACAACTGAGAAATTAAGAGAGGGTGGGACAGAGTATAGCTCCTCACCTTTTAAAAAAAACAGCCAATAGCGTTTCTTTTTTATCTGGCAGTTAGAGTGGTTGAGCTCAAGCATATCAAACAAAAAACCAATGAGAAGCATCTTGAAGGAGGCAGGCATTTATTAGAAAGCATTTGATTGGTCAAGATTTGACAAGAAACTGTAGTATGAGGTGATCCATTTAGACGGAAGTGACAAACTGCAAGCTTTATATGTTTATATCAATTCAATATTTTCAAAATGCAAATGTTGTCGCTGTTTTGTAGCTGTACACTAGCTAATAGATATCAATGAAGCTAACAGACTGAAACTAACCTCTAAAAAACATTATTTTAATTTCACTGGACTCTTAAGACAGAGACTTTGGTGATTTAAGTGTCATATTTATTTCATAGGTATCAGTAAAGACTTAATATTTGCCAGCATTCAAACTGTTTGAGATGAATGGAAATATGGATGTACATCTAGTAAGTGAAACAAGGACAACAGAAGAAATGAAAAAAACAATCATTATGGATGCTGGAGGGATGGAGAAAGTGAGAGACACATGGTGAATTAACCCAGCGGCCTGCGTCTGCATCACACCCGTGACCTGAGAACATCTGTTAGACTGTCAATCTCCCACACCAGCACAAAACACACACAAACCACAGCCTCGTCACAGGCTGACGAGAAAAAACCTTCTTCCCCTTAACCGGAAAGGTTGCCATGCTCACATGGTTAGCCAAGCTGCTGACATTTGTTAGTCTGTTTATGTGGAAACAGATAGTGTTATTACAGCGAGGTGTATACTGCTCTCGGCCCATCTGCATCAGCACAGCTGCTGAGCCTCACGGAAGAAAAAAAAAAAGAAGAGGAAAGAAATAAATGTCACAAGATAAAAAGCCAGTTGGCATTGAAGGCCTTGCACTCCTGCCTGGGAGAGGATTTAGGAAACAAAGCTACAAAGAGAAAGAAAAAAAGTGTGTGCGTGTAAAATTCCCTGCTCTGTGTTTGTGGCTTGCCGCTGCATTCATATTTTTTCTTCCATGCACTCATTCTGTCGTCTCTGGAAATGTGGCACCTGAACCTCTAAATTGGCCTGCTGAGGAATCATCTCTGCACATCCCAATGACTGATCGACTGAACAGAAGCCAGTCATGGAGCTTGGCATTTCCGTCAACAAATGGGAGCTAAAAAATACAAACAGTCCCCTTTGGGAGCTGCCATTCATTTCTCCTGGTGAAGACGTTTTTGTGGTTGGGCTTATCGCCCGCTCAGCCTGACTCTTATCAACATCTGCTCCTGCGGATATATGGACGGAAAAGAGGGAAGTGACCACACAGAATTCAAACATTATAAACCTCTCCTCAATACATACCACCATCAGGGTCGGCCCTGTACATTTGGGGGCGCTGAGCAGAATCATTTTGGGGCCCTACCTTGCTCTAAATAGTTTAGTATTGCCATTGCAAACTGGCCCACAATGATTATATTGCTTATTAAATACAATCAATGAAACCGAAAAGTAAAGTCTGATTTCTTCTACTTGATAACAATTCGAATTATTAGGATATTTTAAAAGGGCATTGTTTTTGTGAACTAGCAGCTTTGAAAATGACCTCTCTAAATGACTAAAAACCTACTTAGCATCCTTTTACGGTGTTTAAAACATATTCTATTAATTTAGCTAACAGACTGAAGATTCTATAAAAGATTCTAGATTGAGTTTTTTTTTTTAACAAATTAAAAAAAAAAAATTAGCCAGAAGTGGAAAAGCATTACTTAGTAAAAAAATATACATTCTAAACTAAAAAAAAAATAAAAGAATAAAAAAATAAATAAATTATTGCAAAAATTTGACCCCTAATAATAAAACCAACAAGCAAATATTATAAATGCGAAAAATTTTATTATTATCAAATTACTAAATATTATTAAACAAATAAGAAAAAGGGAAGAAACAAATACTGGGTTAATGTTAATACCCAAACAAAAACTATATTATTCCCTTCAGTCTCCTACCCTGTTCCTTATATTCGAGATGCAGGGTCCAGAGCTTGTATTAAATTATGATTAATTAAATTAGGACATGACTTTTATAAACATGCCTCAGGAAAAAAATAAATATTACCAGTTTGCAAAATATGTCAGTAAAAGACACTTCAGTACTATTGCATTTCAGTAAAATGCGTTTTAAACAATAAAAAATGGATCTGTATAACCAGGAAAAAAATCTAATATTTCCTTTAAAAAGACAATGTTTATAAACCTGCAATTGCCTATTTTCGATAAATGTGCAGCCAGATTATGTCTTTAACGTCATCATTAGCACTTAAAAGTGATGCTAAAAATTATTTTGTGCATTTCTCTTCTCTTAGTCATTTTTCCCCTCCGTTTTTCTACGCCTGCAGAATAGCGTTAGATTCGTTTAATTTTCATGGTCCAATTTTCCAATTAAATCAGGTATATATATATATATATATATATATATATATATATATATATATATATATATATATATATATATATATATATATATATATATATATATATATGGGGCAGGCTATAAAGCAAAGGCCATACACGGATTCGCGTTCTTGTGTTGACCGGTCAGTCTTGCAGGTTACCTTGGAATAACGAACCGTCAAAAGCAAACATGGCTTGCACCACTAGTCAGTTGTGGGGGCCCCCTAGTGGCAGCGATCCCTTGGTTCGCTTATAGGGATGGCCGGCTATGACCATCATAATATGCCCCTTGTCTGCATTTAGAACAAGAATAAAAAAAGCTTAACTCATTGCTTACCAAAATGTTTAGAGAAAGTTCTGATAATATTACCACTATATTCTGAAACATTCTCTGAACATTCACGATGCATTGTTAGGATCCTGTTAACAATTGATAATCAAATTGTCATGACAGTCTAATTTTAAAGTATAGGGCTGCACAATATATCGTTTCAGCATTGATATTATAATGTATACACAATGATGAGTCTGGGTTATAATGTATCATTCACATTTTTTTAAGGCCTTCGACTGTATGAGGATTTTAAAAGTGATTGAGCATAAGAAACTTTACCCTTTGTAACTTTAATAATGATTAATTGTTTAGGTTTTTTATACAACCAAGACTATGCATTATTATTTTACATATGATTATTCAATTACTAGTGGCTCAGTGGTTAGCACTGTAGCCTCAAAGAAAGATTATGGCATTTTTTGTGTGGAGTTTGCATGTTCCGAGTGTGAATGTGAGAGTGTAAAACATATGCTGGATAAGTTGGCAGTTCATTTCGCTGTGGCGACCCCAATAAATAAAGGGACCAAGCCAAAGGAAAATGAATGAATGAATGTTCAATTACTGTGTACCTGAATACTGTTAGACTTCGGAAAACATGAAAAAAAACACATTTGTATCTTTTTCTTTATTATATTTATCCATACTTGTACTGTAGATTGTTATTCTATTTTATACTGATGCACATCCATACAGAATAATTGTTAATTGATTAATGAATCAATCTAACAGTCTAAATTGTTTCCAAATAGAGATCTAAATTGGGTTTTTATCGCAATATACAGCTGAAGTCACAATTATTAGCCACCGCTTTGATTTTTTTTTCTTTTTTAAATATTTCCCAACATATGATGAACAGAGCAAAGAAATTTTTACAGCATGTCTGATCATATTTTTTTTTTCTGAAGAAAGTCTATATTTTACATTTTTTAAAAGCCATTTTAGGGACTAAATTATTAGCCCCTTTAAGCTATTTTTTTTTTTCAATAGTCTACAGAATAAACCATTGTTATACAATAACTTGCCTAATTAACCTAATGCCTAGTTAACCTAATTAACCTAGTTAAGCCTTTAAATGTGACTTTAAGCTGTATAGAAGTGTCTTGAAAAATATCTAGTCAAATATTATTTACTGTCATCATGGCAAATATAAAATAAATCAGTTATTAGAATTGAATTATTAAAAATATTATGTTTAGAAATGTGTTGAACAAATCTTCTCTCCGTTAAACAGAAATTGGGGAAAAAATAAATAGGGGGGCTAATAATTCAGGGAGGCTAATAATTCTGACTTCAACTGTATACTGCAGAAAAACTAATTATCTCGATGTTAGATCTTGTAGCCCTTTTATGAAGTATATTTGAATATATAGGTCTAGCTAAAAGGGGTGGCACCGTGGCTCAGTGGTTAGCACTGTCCCCTCACAGCAAGAAGGTCACTGGTGTCAGCGTCAACAGCCTGATGGTTAAATGCTTTGACACATAACACTGAGGTGCTCATGGTGACTCGAGTTCGATTCCCAGGTCAAAGTCCTTTGCCAATATATTACCTCTCTTTGCCAATCTTTACTGTCAATACCCTCCACCCCTAAAAAAATTCTAAAAAAGGTTCTCCTCATGTCTGCTTAAGTTTTCCCTGGGTGCTCCGGTTTCCCTGGTCCAAAGACCACAGTCCAAAGACATGCGGTATTGGTGAATTGAATGAACTAAATTAGACCATATTGAATGAGTGTGTCTGAGAGAGAGTGTATGGGTGATTTCCAGCATTGTTCTTGTTATGGCTGGAAGAGCATCCGCCATACAAAGCATACAGTATGTGTAATAAAACGTAAAATGTGTCAAACTATTGTTTATGATTTGAATTTTCAATTCAATTTGAATTTGCTATTTTGTTTAATTTCATATAGTTTGATATTGTTGAATGATTTAAGTTAGACTTGGGGACTTTAATTATGACACAGAGATTACAGAACCTACCAGATATATGACCACTGTGTAATCCTTCTATGTGATGTGATCAATAAATGAATTGTGAAAGTGAAAGACTTAATCATCTTTTAACCAGGACGCTACAGTATGCCAGAGTTTTTGTTGGTTCATTCTGCTGTGGTGACCCCTGACAAATCAGGGACTAATGTGAGGGATAGCGAGTGAGATCTAGCTACATTTCTACATCGATGCGTAAATTCTGTGAATATTTGTTAAAACATTTAAACAATTATGGCATACTTTGGCATTAAAATAAATGATACAAATTCTGCAGAAACATGTCAGAAGTAACACCCCCTTTTTATTATTTTTGACCACATGGCTAGCATATATAAGTGTATCTAATCCATTTCTAAATGTAAGGATTCTAAATTCTCTTACTTACAAAACAGTATGTGTCTCTTGTAATAATCAAAAACAATACCTATAAAAATAACAAAAATCTTTTAAAAATATTATTAATTAAAGCTTTTTAGGTCAAATATCTACTGTTATATACTACATATATATAAATAACATATTTTTAAAAATGCTTTAATCATTTCACAAACCATGTCTGTTTAAGATAAATGCTGTTCTTTTAGACTTTATATTCCAATAATTCTGAAAGAAAACATCAACCCATTGCTAGCATAATAGAAAATAAACTTAAAGAGCCCCTATTGTGGGTTTTTGAAAGTGACTTTCCATGTAGTGTGTAACACAGCTCTAAGTGAAGTGAAATATCCAGCTAAGGCTTAAATCTGAAAGTGGACAGTTTTTAAAACTATTGATTAATCTAAAAAAAAAAAGAGTCGACTCATAGTGGTTAGAATGAATCGTCTTCATAACGAGTCTTTAGCCGTTTCGGCGTGACGTGACTACGAATCATAGTTGTTATGGGTCCAAACCCGGGAAAATTTAAACCTGCGCCCCGCCCACTAACACAGCTGTGAAGACAAACAGATCCCGAAGTCTTAAGTCAAGAAGACGCTGTGCTTACCTGGATATTATTGGAAGTGTGAGGGGAAATAATTGATTCAGCAGCCTACATGCTTACAGTGGGCGATTCATTCGTTTGTTAAAGGAAGGATCAGTAAAGACTGGTGTATGAGACTTTTGAGAATGGGCAGACAATACGCCAGGGGTGCGTGCAAAATTAGGCCAGTTTATTAGGCACAAAGGCAGCCTGCTACACGTTACACGCTACAACACTACGACCCCCTGGCTGGGGATGGGCTCTTTGGGCAAAGCAGAGTACAGGTAAGCCCTGAGAACATATAACACTTCACGCAAGAGGTGCCACAGCAATAATTGCAAATAGAAATGATATAAGTTACAGCTGAGAAAGGAGAAAAGCTCGGTCACAGAAATCACGCTTAGTAAATGATGTGCACGCTATCGGTTTCATTTTCACTGCTAAGTGCCATTCTTACCATTCCCTTGCGGAGGGTTATGACGGTCACGGGGTTATCGCACGGGCTTGTCCGCTGGGGGCTTGACAAACCACGCTGAGCATTTGTCTCGCGCTGGGCATTTGCCTAGCACTGGGCATTTGTCTAGCGCTGAACGATGTTGACCAATTGCAACAGGCTGTCATCGATCCAATCAGTGCAGATTAGCTTCGTGCTAAGGAGGGGTTTGGGAACAAATGAATCGCGGAACGATTCACATGGGAGTCGCTGGGATAATTGGGTAAAAATAAATGCATATTATAAGACCATGAAAGTGTTTTTTGACCTTGCATGCATATCAGTGTTGTTGGAGACCCATATAACTGAAATATAACCCTTTTTTATATATAATATGGGCTGTTTAAGGCATATTTTAAATTATTATAGTCATGTAATGTTGTTTACAATACAATTTTAGAAATTATAGGTGTTAATAGAAAACATACAGTAAATGAACAATGCAAATATTGACATTTTAAATTTTTTGCATCAAAATGAACCCTAAAAAGGTCTTCCCACCAAAGGACCCATTTACATAAGTCCAAAACACAAAAATGTCCTTTGATACTTCCACATTTCCACTAGCACCACGAGGCTCAGCCTGTATAACTCTAAAACAGCACTAGCAGAGGTCTGCTCTAGTGTAATTCTCATCAAAATTTAAATAATACATTTTACAGAGGTTAAAAAAAAGTCATAAACTCCACCGCTGAAGAGGGATAGAGAATGATTTTTTCTGAATCTGGCAAACCCAGGACTTCAAATAAATGGGCTCCTGCTGCGACTCCTGTACGTACACAAACCTGAATATTATAAACGTCAAACCAAGTAATGTGAATTCTCCGCATCTGTGCTCTCAAAAAACATGAAGCATATACTAAAGAAAAGAAAGAGGGGTTTTCAGATAGAGAGGGAGCCATCCGGAGATCAAAAAACCCAACACGGGATGTTGTTTATTTCAGAGACGGGTCTGTAGCTCAGTGCAGACATGCTAAAAGCACAGCGAGACGTGCAGCAGTCATGAGCTGTTTGCACTATTCAAGAGCATTCAAAGAGACCAAAGTAGCGCAAAGCACTCTGGGAGGCAGATTTGCCTCAATTTTTAATTCCGGTCTCAGTGCACTTTAGATCTTATTCTTTGTGGTGCACTCGAAATACATGAACGTTCGCCACGCAATAGGGGAATTGCAGTTTTGGGTCATGACCTTCCTGGGCCGACTGGACCGTTTATCCACACGCTCCCTGATTACAACCCATTCAATCAGCCATGCATCAATACACTCTATTTTTCTTGCAAAAACGCTATCAACAATGGAGTGTAGGGCTTTACAGCTATACATTTTCTAAATCAGCTCATATATAGGTGTTCTGAATGTCTAGATTGTAGCCTTGTTATGCTATTTATTTTTTGTTTTACGATATATTGAACCAAGATATATTACGATGAACAGTATTATTGTAATTTTAAGACCATTTTATGCTACTTATTATTAAGGATGCTCTGATCAGGATTTATGCAGCCGATATGAGTACCGAGGAGCATGTGAAGAAAAGAAAAGGCTTGCTTGGTTGGGACTTTTGAAGTTGTAAATAAATGGATTTGCTCTTCAGTGTTTGGACTTTCAGCAGTGAAAATTAAACCACACTGAACTGAACTAAACTGAACTTCAACTCTAAAAGCTTCTTCTTCTTAAGCTGCTTTGACACAATCTACATTGTAAAAGCGTTATAGAAATAAGCATGAATTGAAATGAATCTTGAAAAACATCTAGTCAAATATTATGTACTGTAGTTGTGGCAAAGATAAAATAAATCAGCTATTAGAAATGAGTTATTAAAACTAATATGTTTAGAAACTTCTCTCCGTTAAATAGAAATTGGGGGAAAAATATACAAGGGGGTTAATAATTCAGGAGCGCTACTAATTCTTATATATTATAAATTCTTATTTGACAGCACTCTTTCATTCACTGCACGTTAATAATGTCACCCGTAATATAAATAGTTTACGCCCTTCCCTCACACCTCATTCAGCTGCCATTCTTGTAGAAGGTTTAGTCACATCCCGTTTAGGTTACTGTAATTCTCTTCTGTTTGGCCTCCCTAAAAAAAAACTCTTCATAAATAACAACTGGTACAAAACGCTGCAGGCCGTATTATCACAAAAACTCCTATCTGTCACATCACACCCATTTCTACAACAGCTTCCCTGGCTTCCCATCTCTTTCAGAATTAATTATAAAATACTTCTTCTTACTTTTAAAGCCATCCACAATCTCGCTCCTCCATATCTTGCTGACCTTGTTCATATCGCCACACCTTCTCGAACACTCAGATCTTCTTCTTCCATTCAGCTCACTCCCTCTGTCCGCCTTGTCACCATGGGGAGCAGATCCTTCAGCCACTCTGCTCCTCAGCTTTGAAAATCACTTCCTCCTGATCTCCGTAATTTAGACTCTCTTTCTCAATTTAAATCCAAACTCAAAACACATCTGTTTAAAACAGCTTATTCTCTTTACCTCGACTGCATTTTTAAAGTCTGTATTGTATTCTGTTGACTTTTATTGTGTTTTTATTTGAATTGATTTTTCTAGCTGTCCTATAGACCTTTTTCTTAAAACGCAAAATTACCCATTATGCTTTGCGTGTATGCGGAAGGAGAATGCGAAGAACTTCCGGTCGGCAGCTGATGCGTGTAAACAGTCAGATTTGGACAGCTTTGAAAGGATAGTTTTAGTCTATTTTACCTGCTTTTATTCTCTTTGAACTAATACTGTTGCCCATCAGCACCATCTCCTGGACTGATCATTTAAAGAAATGCGATCTAATAGGATGGAAAACAGCTGCTGTGAGGCATTTTCCCCTCGTTGTCAGACGACATCTTCTGCAGTTTAAATGAAGCCTTGTCATCGCTAAAGTCAACATTTTCTCTTCATTTCAAATATATAACCGGCCCAAACAAATGTTACTCACCAAAATGTTTGACACACACACGTAGCCTGTACTGTGCCACTGACACACTGATTTAATAACTGTGACAAAGTGAAAATATAGGCTAGTGTCATTTCGAAATGACAGAAAAACACAAACCCTGGTGAATACAACACACGAAATAAAACACAAACGGCTCGCGATTAGAATGAACAGCAAATCAGTCAGCAGAGGATCAATAACAGACTTTTATTGGTCATTTTTGTAAATTGTACGACTTTCATACCTGTTAAGTTTCATGTCAGTACTCTGGTTTGCTCTCTCTCTCTCTCTCTCTCTCTGTGTGCGTGCATGCGTGTGTGTGTGTGTGTGTGTGTGTGTGTTAAAGAGCCGCTGAGCTAACAGCTGACAGGCCGGGAACGCACACACACACTATTTCTGACGGCAGACACGTGAACTAGGAGAACGTTTTTCTCGTATTTCTGACACGTTTGAACCACATGTGACAGATTATAACGGCTTTAACAGACACATTTCTAAGTTGTGTGTCACAAAAACACTCTGTTATCCATTAAAAACGTCATTGCAACCCATTTTCGGAGCACAAATTACCAGTTGTACACACTGTAAACGGAAGTTTTTAGCATTCTACCGGAAAACGCTGGTCATTATGGCGCCCTCCATACCGCAGCCATGAAAAAGGTCTGTACGGTGACCTTGAGTGTCATGAAAAGCGCCTTTAAATAAAATGCATTATTATTATTAGTTAATAAATTTAGCTTCTTTAACCCAAATTAAACAGGCTGTTCTAAATACTGCAAACGCAGATAAACTAACACATAAATAAATGACCTCTGCTTTTTCCATTCATTATTTCCAGCACTGATCTGATCGCCTCCTCTTTTGCACTGCCCCCAGAGTGACCCTGAATCCCAGAAGTCAGCTGCCCTTGAGTCAAGCACTTAACCTCATGTCCCTCCGTTTCCAGCAATCACTCTAGTGTAAAGGCATTGACACTTCACATATGTGTAGACACGGGTGAACTCACCCAAACACACACTGCCGGTAATAGGGTAATGCAAAAGTCACAGAGGCACAACGGCAAATGGCCAGAACTTCCAGGAAAAATGGATTGTAATGATGAACTCTACCTGAAAGAAAGCGAGAGCTGTCAGTCAACGATCCCGAGGCATTGTGTGGGATTCTGACAGAAGCAAAGCCTGTGCTTAGCGGCCTGCAAACAGCCTGAAATGAGATCTCAGCCAATCTGATTGAATTATTCGCCTCTCATTGAGACACGCCGGCGCTTTGGGCTTCAATACACCGCCATGATAAGAGAGAAGAGCATTTACCTCCAAGAGCGAACGACGTGACAGACGGAAAGAAAGGAATGAAGGAAAGAAAAAAAGAAATAGCAAAGAAATGGCAAATTAGCAAACAAACGAACGAGAGAGTCAGTAAGGGAGAAAATGAAAGAAAAGGGAAAGAGTACATGAACTAATGCAAAAATAAAGAATCAAATAAATAAATACATGAACGTATGAACAAAGAAAACCATACAATGGGTAAGTATAAGAAATAGTACAGCGTGAGAGATGTTCGGGACAGTAGAGAGATTCGTTACAGGCCCTATCAGGCCAGTGCTGCCTTGTCACAAAATTTTAATTTGCCTGCGACTATTTGTCATTTGCGTGCAGATACAGTCTTAGAATCGAGAAACAATTTGTGCTTTGAAGTCTTTGAATGCTACCTTTTCTGTGAAGTCGTAAACACCATATTGCTTTTTGGTTCCTTTTATCTGATTGGATGTTGTAAGCACATTGTTTTTTTCCACTACCTGGTAAAAACCAGTGCAGAGAAGAGACAGCAACATCAAATTATCAGGCAAAAAAAAAAACACCTGCTTCTACCGTTGTGGAAACAGATATTTACATCTGTACAACACGACAAAAAAATGAAGTGATGTTTTGTATAGTTTTCCGTCACTTTTAATTCAGCCACCTTTTGTTTTGCAATGAAATACCTACAAATTTTTCATACTGCTATATTTTACTGCTAAATATTTTAACATTTTAAAAATATTTAAAGTCTAGATTCCACGATTTTATTTATGACATATTATTTAAAATATGTGGCTAAGTCTGCACCTATAGCCTAATGGTATTGTGCGGCGACATATAGCACCAATGTGCTCGTGGTGACCCAAGTTTGATACTCGGCTAGAGATTCTTTGCTGATTCTTCCCCTCTCTCTGCTCCCAAATTCTGAAATCTCTACTGTCCTGTCACAACAAAGGTGAATATATATATATATATATATATATATATATATATATATATATATATATATATATATATATATATATATATATATATGCATATATATATGCATATATATATATATATATATATATATATATATATATATATATATATATATATATATATATGCATATGTATATATATGTGCCTAAGAAATAGCTATTATTTATTTATTTATTTATTTATTTATTTATTTTGGTGGGGCCAGTGAAAATTTTGACAGGGCAAGTAAAAATCTGAACGGCTGGTCCAGTCGGGCCAGTAGAAAATGTCCTTAGAAAACAGAGAAACAGCAAGTGAAAGAGTGAAAGAACAAAAATGAGAAGCAACGAAGAAAGAAGAGAATGAGAGCATGTAAAAATGGAAAAGAACAAAACAGAAAAAAAGACAGAAAGAAAGAAAGAAAGAAAGAAAGAAAGAAAGAAAGAAAGAAAGAAAGAAAGAAAGAAAGAAAAAAAAAGAAAAACCAAAAGAAAAAGAAAAAGAAAGAGAAAAATAAAAGAAAGAAATTAATTAAAACGATAAACACAAAAAAGTGAGTAAGCCAGCAATAAAAAGAAGGAAAGAAGGAAGGAAGAGTGAGAAGTAGAAAGAGCAGGTGAAAGAGTAAAAAAACAAATGAAGTGAACGAAAGAAAGAGAACAAGAGTGAATAAGCGATGAAAGAAAGAGAACACATTAAAAAGAGAAAAAAGGAAAAATAAAGAAATGAAGTAAAAATAAGAGAGAAAGAAAAATTTTAAAAAGAAAGAAATTTAAAAATTTAAAAACTAAATCAGACTCGTTTACAATTACGATTGAGTATCAGAAAAGTATATGAAAGAGTGAAAGAACAAAAAGCAGTGAGAGAGAAAAAATGAGCAAAAGATAAAAGAACTGAGGAAAAAGTGATCAAGAAAAAAAGAAAGTGCAAAAAAAGGAGTGAAGGAATGTAAAAAGAAAATGTGAGATTAAACAAACAAAACAAGGAACAAAAAAGCAGCAAACAACTGAAAGAAAAAACAAAAGAACGTGTGAAAGAAGCTGCAAACAAGTGGAGGATTCCTACACACCAGCAGTGGGAGATCTACAGTCTATTGGAGTAATACCTGCTTTTTCATCACAGGGATAAATGACTATATTATTACATTAAAACATACATTTCACAATAATACCGGTTTATTACATTTATAATCAAACAAACACATCCTGGGGCTGTTTTTTCTTTCTCTCTCTCTCTCTCTCTCAAAACCAGTGGCTGTACAAAGCAGCAGTGCGAGACTTCCTGTCTTTAGTGAAAATAAAGTGAGGAAATGAAGGCTGAAGCGTCTGCCAGCAGCCAGAGAGAACAATGTTCTCCAGCAAATCAATTCGCACATTAGTTTGCTTAAGGCATTCAATATAATCTCACACACTCAATTTAATCTTCATCAAATTGAGGAGTGATACACTGGATGCAGAAATGAAAACAACTGAATTAATTCGGAGCGATGAAAACGCAAAATGCATTCTGGGCCACAGACGCAACAAGATATTAAAGGTGATGTGAGCATTAAATATGCTTCTTAAAGGGGACCTATTATGCAAAAATCACTTTTAGAGGGGGTTTAAAGTTGCCCTATAAAACAATTCTGTGTATACCAAGGCATAGTGGAATAAAAAAGATCAGTATATGGAATAAGAATCAGCACCTTTAAAGCCTGGTTTATACTTCTGCGTCAAGTGACCGGCGTAACCCACGGCGCATGCAACACGCGTAGCTGTGCATACTTTTGCGCACTGTCTCTGTTGGTCTGCATTAACACTTCCGAAACGCTAGTTAGCAGTGAGGTGTAAATGTTCCTCTGTGTCGAGTTCCTTTGTTGCTGTTTTGCTTTTCCTGAACACTTCCGGGATGTACAAGTGGCTCAAACTCGCTCATTTTGAGGCAGGAACCGGCGGACATGCAACAACTTTAACTATGAGGTAAACACAAAACAAAACTTTCCATCCGGAGCTCCTTCACGGGACTCCACACTTGTAAACAATCACTCCATCAGGCTCGCACCATTCACTCGGCTCTCGGTCCCGCCCAGACTCGTCAGCGCTACCAAGCCGACCAATCACAGAGCTTGCGCTACGCGTCGTTGCGATGTGTAGTTACTGTACATTTTTTAAGAGGTGCACGTCAGCGACGCCGACGACCACGGCGAAGGGCTATGCGTCAGCATACGCCGGCGTTTGACGCAGAAGTATAAATCAGTCTGAGGCCATGGTGCTCCACCTGAAAAAGGTTGTATTGAATAATAGGAACCATTTTTTATTATTTTTTGTCTCTTTTCTTTTAATCAAACAATTATTTGTATTGGTCATGTAAGGGTCATATATTAACTGAACTTCTAATGTTGTGGGTGAGTGCTGTGCATACTTATTAGCATTTTTACAGAAGTAGATAGATGCGGGTCCAAAATTAAATTCAGCTCTGCAGAAACTTCCTGTCTGAAGAGAGGTGTTAAAACTGAACACAGAACACAGAAAGATGTATACTTTGTTGTTGGGCAGAGAATTCATAGAAAAAGAGGAAGTATGCTGAAGGGGCGGCCAATGGAGGACTAAACAATGACTGACAAGTGACGTTACACCAAAACTCCACCTGTTAAGATCGGTGGTGTATATATGCTGAAGTCAGGAAATGTATGTTAGTTGCGAACCTCTTGAATGTAATTCTTGTATTGCATTGGGGTAATGTAACCCAGAGCTCTGTCATCGAATTATTCATTTGTGTCTAATAAATTACTAATATTTTTGTCATTGAAGAAAAACCTCTCCTGACCTTTTCTCTTAAACACGCATGGAATAGAGATTGATATTCCAACAGTTGTTTGCCATCTCCAGGTTAGAGGAAAGTCCTTATCCCAAGTAGAGAAGTTCAAGTATCTTGGGGCTTTGTTCACGAGTGAGGGTAAGTTGGAGCGTGAGATTGACAGGCGGATCGGTGCAGCGACAGTAGTAATGCTGTCCATGTACCAGACCATTGTGGTGAAGAAAGAGCTGAGCCCAAAAGCAAAGCTCTTGATTTACCAGTCAATCTACATTCCTATTCTCACCTATGGTCATGAGCTTTGGGTCATGACCGAAAGGACAATATCTCGGATACAAGTGGCTGAAATGAGTTTCCTTCTTAGGGTGGCAGGGCGCACCCTTATAGACAGGGTGAGGAGCTCTGTCACTTGGTAGGAGCTCGGAGTAGAGCCACTGCTCCTGCATATCGAGAGAAGTCAGTTGAGGTGGCTCGAGCATCTGTTTCGGATGCCTCCAGAACGACCACCTCCTTTCTTTCCTTCTTTCACAAGCCCCAATTTGTTTAATGTACGTTACTGGGCAACCACAGCATGAGGCATGTTCAAACTCTCCTCAGGACGCAAAGATCGCAAGATTTACAGATTACATATCTATTCAGCTGCACTCAGAAGAGACATGAGGTGTTTAGTTACATCTCTTGTTAATTAATCGTGTTTATTGTGAAATTTGAAGCGTATGTTTTAACAAACACATGTAGGCTGCTGAGTCATGTCAAATTCATTTTAATAGATGATAACTTAGCCTTTATCCACAACAGATCTGGTGACCAAAATAGGTTAACGTGACTCTGATTGGGTTTATATTTGTCCGTGTTCAGCATACATCATGCTCTGTGTGTCTGTAAGAGTGGCACGTCAGAGCGGAGCTCAATAATATTCTCAAAACGAACCATATATGGTCAATCATGGACCTTCTGATTCTATGGGTATTTTATACCCAGCTTATAAAACCGTTTCTGGTACCTACCGAAGCTATAAACCTGCTATGTAGATTTCAGAGAAATACTTAACTTATTAAATCAATGCAGTATATGGCACCTTTAAACATTGTGTGGTAAAAGTGTGTGAATATAGCCTGTTTCTAATGGTAAACATGTATTAATTAAATTTTTATAATCACACTTGATAAAAACAGCCTGCAGAAAGACTTTGACTGACATTCTGCCTTTGTACGTGTCATCAGAGGGGAAAGCCCCACCCCCAAGTGACAATTTCTCCCTCGTTAGCATAAACAGCCCTGAATGTGAAGCTGTCCGCCATTAAAATTTTTAAATCTGCCTCTATGCTCCGCCCTCTATTGAAAAAGAGCACAATCTCATTGAATTTGAAGCGACAGTCACCAAAACAGCACAATCTGGACCAAAGCCTAAATAGGCCAGATTTAAAGAGTTATAAAACATTATGTGATATTTTGATCTGAAACTTCACATACACACTTAAGGGACATCAGAGACTTATTTTAAATATTGTAAAAAGGGGCATAATAGGTCCTCTTTAAATGGGAAAAAGAAAACATCATCTGCTACAGATGCTTATCAGTAAATAATGTCCAAATGATAGGAGTTGTTGGATTAGGTCCATTGTGAGTTTTAGCACTCAAGCTAACTACAAACCTGAACAGATGGCATTAAAAAGAGGAGCGTAATGTCAAAGTAGTGCGTTTCCAGTTCACCTACTCGGGAAACTCCAGCCTGATTGGTTCATTCTGTTTGCCACAAAGAGTGTTTATAATCCACAGTCATCTGGCTTTAGTGGTTGTGTGTATTTTGATTGTTTGCAGCAATTTATTATTGTTAGCCACAATCCTACCACAAAACACATTTCTAAAATGTAGGGAAAAATACACTCTCAAAATGCATGTAACTTCTGAAGTACATGATTTACCCATCAGGATTTAAAGGCATAAAAGGAAATGTAAATTGCTGATAATGTACTCACCCTCAGGCCATCCAAGATGTAGGTGACTTTTTCTTTGATAGACCATTGAACAAGACTTTTATGCAAAACCTTGACAGATAGTGATTTATACTGTACACCTCAATGGCTGGCCTTATAGAAGTCTAATAAATTGCAATATATGCAAATCACATATGACGGACAAGTTCACATATAAAATATGTCATATATTACAAGATGGGCACTTTCATAAAGTTTTTTTAATCTTTGAACCCTCTAAATTATCAGCCCCCCTGTTTATTTTTTCCCCAATTTCTGTTTAACGGAGAGAAGATTTGTTCAACACATTTCTAAACATAATAGTTTTAATAACTCATTTCTAATAACTGGATTATTTTATCTTTGCCATGATGACTAATTAATATTTGACTAGATATTTTTAAGACACTTCTATACAGCTTAAGGAGACATTTAAAGGCTTAACTAGGTTAATTAAGTTAACTAAGCAGGTTAGGGCATTTTTACATTTAAAAAATGTAAAACTGCTTTTATTCTAGCCGAAATAAAACAAATAACACTTTCTCCAGAAGAAAAAAAACATTTTTAGACATCCTTTGAAAATGTCCTTTTTCTGGTAAACATTTCGGAAATATTAATAAAAAAAAAAAAGAAAAATCAAAGAGGGGCTAATAGTTCTGACTTCAACTGTATATAAACAACTTAGCTTTACTTAGGGTATGTTTTGTTGTAGGTTTCAGATCCACAAGTGCAACAGAAGGCAGGGTTTGTTGTCCAAATGAACCACTGACCTAAACTCTTCTCTAATCCCAACCAATAGTGTTTTAAGAAGCAAGCATAAAAGAAATTGCAGTCTTTTGCAAACTTACAGTCTTTTGGTGAATGGATAACTCCCCCACATCGATAACACATTCCAGCAACCTTTGTATAATTTCTTTCATCAGTGTCCACTTTAAAAACAGTAGCACTCTCTTTATCTCTGTGCAAATCTGCCATCTCATTATTTGCTGCTTCAAAAGCTTGAACTTTTTCTTAGTGCAGTTTCAAAAGTTAATCCATCTTCAGCCAGTAATCCTCGTTGTATGTTGTCATCATTAACACCACACACTAATCTGTCTCTCACTGTGAGTATGTCTCCAAAATCAAAATCTTGTGCAAGTTTTCTTAATTCAGCCACATACTCTACTATGCTTTCTTCAGGGCGTCTGTTACGAGTTAAACTTCCACCTCTGAACTATTTCACTTGGCTTTGGATTAAAGTGGTTTTTCTATAAATTCACCAATCCATCAAAATTCTTTGCACCTGGTTTTTATGGACTCAGCAAATTTCTCATCAATGTGTACGTCGGTGCCCCAACACAACTCAACAATATTGCTTGTTTCTTCTGTGTTTTTAACATCATTTGCCACAAAGAAATGATTCAATTTCTCACAATATTCTTCCCATAATTGTGACTTACTATCAAATGGTGTCACGCGTCAACCATTCCAGCCATTTCACTCTTTCCAGGTGCTAGCAGTTTGTTCAATAAGCTGAGCGCTTTAGCGTCCAGTTTCTAATTTGCTTCTTTGAATCACCAACTTGTCTTTGTCTTCATCACTGTTTCACTGTTAATCCTTGTCGCCATATGTTGTATCTTGATTTAATAAAGGGAACTCAGAGCCAAACGTTCATGCTGGTCATTTATTGGGACACCACCAAGACAATACACAGCAAACTGTTAACACACCTGTTGGGCTTCTTCTCAGCCCCTTCGTGTCCTTGCACACACCATCAAGTGACACATCGCCCCCTACTGGACAACATTATTATGCCATACTACAGCAACCATGTAGCTTTACCTTGCTTTTAGATTGTTTTTATCTCTTTTGTGTATCTGTGCTTGACCGAATCCAAGCGCACAACTCAACCATACAAAGTGAGCTGCTGAGCAAACTGACCACAACAGGAAAGTTGTTCTTATGGAGATAGATAGCTGAAGCAAACATATTCATTTAAAAATCATAGACTCCTTTAAATTGTTTGGTGATATGTGCTTGGTGTTATGCAAAGAACTACACAAAACAATTCTAGATTTGTCAACAATATGTCCATGTTCATAACATTTCCCGAACAAAATACATACCCAGAGCTATGTCTGCTTGCAGTTTTTGTTTTTGCATATGCATTAGAGAATGCTGTGTACACTCTTTGACTATCTCAAATTTCTCTCGTACGTGCCATTTACACATCCTCTTTAAGCATGAATCCACCAGAGGGCGCAATATACAATTCAGCCAATCAGACTGACCCACCCACCCCCTTCTCTAAACCCAACCGATAGTGTTTTCAAAAGCAAACGTAAAAGAAAATGCACTGCAAACATCTAGGTTTACCTCGATTTTCCATAGTTTTTATTTATTTTGTGTAACTGTGCTTCACTAAAGCCAAGCGCTCACAAGTATAACACCGTAGAAAGTGTGAAAAGTCATCCATATGGAGATAGTTGAGGCAAAAAATAAATAAATTACAAGTTGTTTATGTGGTGGTATGCAAAGAACTACACAAACAAATTCTTTATTAGTAAATAATATGTCTTTGTAAATATCATTAGTGTAAAAATGGAACAAAGGTTAGTGGCACCATGCTGCCCCTTTTGTTAACTTTATCTAGAAACTTTTCAGATTTTACCACGTTTTCAGCCTGTTATTAATTTATTTTTTGCTTTTGTTTTACGTGGCTTCTGAAACCGTTCTTCATCGGACTCAAACCCAGTCATCGCGGTCAACTCTGCTCTGCATCCCAAATCTGGTAACACCCGAAAAGCTGTCAATATTGATGTAAGCAGTCAGTGGTATCGCAATTAGAAATTGACGGCTGCCCCATAGCGTTTATTTTACAGACAAAATACAGCAAGGCATAGCCCCAGATATATATATGTGGTTTCCCAGAAATGTAGACCTGGGTACATATCCACAATGAGCCTGTATTGTATTTTCGTAGTTTAAAAAAATATATAAGCTGTATTTATAATGAGCCTGTGTTGAATATATCATGCCACCATTGACATGACTAGTTTCAGTAGTCATGTCAAAGCATTAACTAAATCAGCATACTATCATCTCAAAAACATTGCAAGAATCAGATGCTTTGTTTCCAGTGAAGACGTACAGAAACTTGTTCATGCTTTTATCACCAGCAGGGTGGATTACTGTGATGGAATCCTCACTGGCCTTACTAAAAAGACAGTTGCAGCTCATCCAGAACACTGCAGCCAGGATTCTCACAAGAACCAGAAAATCAGAGCACATCACACCTGTCCTCAGGTCTTTACAATGGCTCCCAGTTCCGTTCAGAATAGAGTTTAAAGTGTTATCACTTGTCTATTAATCACTAAATGGCCTAGGACCTAAATACATCACAGATATGCTCACTGAATACAAACCTAACAGATCAGTCAGATCATTAGGATCAAATAAATTAGAAATAACAAGAGTTCAGTCAAAGCAGGGTGAATCCGCCTTCAGCTATTATGTCCCCTACTGCTGCAATCAGCTTTCAGAAATGATCAGAAGTGCTCTAACACTAGGTACATTCAAGACTGAAAACACATCTGTTTAGCTGTGCCTCTACTGAATAAGCAATGTGCTATGTCCGACAGATCACACTATTGTGTCTTTCATTCTTTTAAAACCTGTTTAACACATTTTAATCTGTTTTTAATCATTTTTATTCTTTGTTGTTTTTATTTGTTTATACTTGTTTCTTTTATTCTTGTTTATGTGAAACACTTTGAATTACCATTGTGTATGAAATGTGCTATATATATATATATATATATATATATATATATATATATATATATATATATATATATATATATATATATTAGGGGTGTAACGATACACTCAGCTCACGGTATAATGTTCACGATTCGATATGTATCACGATATTTGGAATAAAAATTGAAAATTTAACTGAAATGCAAATTTTACCAGGTAAACTATTTTTTATTTCTTTTGTTTAAACTTGTTAAACTGAACCTTCTTTAAGAAAATAAATTAAACAGGCCTGTCTCCGGAAAATAAAACAATTTAAAAACTTCTTTAAAAAATTATTGAAATGACAGAAACCAAATTAAGGAACAATTTAAGTAAAGGTGCAAAAAATAAGCTTTTTATTCAATTGAATTTAACAGTAAGAGCTTAAGGCTTTGCTTGGGCACTTGCGTTTTTTGTGTGTGCAAAAAAAAATCCACATTTCCAGGTATTTAATTCATATTTAATTAAATTCATTTAGAGACATCTCTAACTACAATTGTTAATAGTCAAAACTCATTTAGAGATATCTGCAAATATTTTTCAATGGAAGTCAATGGAGATCAATATCTCCATTGATCCATCAATTTGATCTGTACTAGTACAATTGTAATTGCAGATATCTCTAATTGTTATTCTGACTAGTCGAATTATAATTATGACTAGTCAAAATATAATTAGAGATATCTCTAAATATATTTATGGACAGTCAAAACAAAGGTTTAAATGCTAAAACGGCCTGCCATACGCGCGCGTCTATCAAAGTCCGCCCTCTGTAGTAACAGCTCACGGTCAGCTCACGTCTTGATTTTGCGGCGGGAACATTATATGAAGACAAAATGATATTTTAGGGTGAATTGTACCTTATAAATACAGTATGTGACTTTTTCAACACAATTAGGAGGTATCCCTGTCGCTGTGCAAAGTATGTAAATCACTGTGAAGACTTTAAAACTTAAGATGTTTGACCCAGTATGCGTGTCGAAAAGCAGACGAGTCTAAAGCAATGACTGTACAACCGAAATGTTGCCAGACGTCTGATTTTGAGAGGATGGGCCATCCTCTATTTCAACTCCACTCATCTTGGTCTGTTAACATTACTGCTGCTGCAATCTGAACTCACGTGCGACAGCAGGTGGAACGTAGCTCACGTGCAAACAGCTCAACTAATAAGAGAAAACGGACGTCATATCGTAATCAAATCGTCATAACGCCACGATGCATATTGTGACATTTTTGCATCGCAATAAATCGTACAACGATAAATCGTTACACCCCTAATATATATATATATATATATATATATATATATATATATATATATATATATATATATATATATATATATATATATATATATATATATATATATAAACTTGCCTGACTATGACCATTTATTATAAAAATAAATATGGTATATTTCTATATTGTTTTGGATAGGGTTCACACACAAATGAGTATTCTGTCATCATGTGCTCACCCTGTACTTGTTCCAAAGCGGTTTCATTCACTCCTTTTAAGTTTGACATGAATAAAAGTTGGTCTATTTGATCCGCACGGCGTTGGATTCGGCTCACAGAGAATGGTGCACAACAAAAGCCCATTTACAACGACAAGCATTTCATAAATTATGCACACATATTGCTGCAGGAATCCACAGATTAATGCAGACAAATCACATATGTGTGCCAAAATCACTTTTGTGACTAATTAGAGATTGAAATAGGTTTTCTGTCAGATTGTTTGAATGTGGATTGACTTTCCTAACTAAGCCTGCAATTCTCTTGGTTTGTGTATGGCTGGCTAATTGCAGTGACTCATTTCCATAAATACTTCAGAGCATTGATAGTAATTAGCTTTATCTCGTTCCTAATGAGTGTGCTTGGTTTGATCCTGCAAGAGACATGCTGCCTGCATCAGATACACACACGCATTCAGTCGGTGTTGAAAATCTGCTGAAGCTCGCCATGTACGAGAACGCCGGAGATTATAATGAGCTCCAAAAGACCTCTGAGAGGAGCAGATTATGGATAAAGAGAGAAACCCCCAGTGCTAAATTGACCCTGTAATTAAGTACCATTGAAAAAACACTCCCCAAAATAATTATAATACGGTAAACTTCTGTCATACTGACAACATAAAATATTTGTTTTTAGCAGCTTGGTGAAATATCATACAAAATTAACTGTAGGAAATTAAATATTAATAATTCACCTTCTTAATAATATAAATGTATGTGGTTCTCTGGGAATGTAGGGCGGATAAGATAAAGAACCAGTCAAATTGGTTCAACTCTATATAATATGATATTAGCACAAAATGCAGCTGCCAGAGTTCTTACCAGTTCTAGAAAATATGATCATATCACCCCAATGTTATCCTCCTTACACTGGCTGCCTGTTAAGTTTCGTATTGAATTTAAAATATTACTTCTCACCTATAAAGCTCTACATAATCCAGCTCCTGTTTATCTAACCAACCTTTTGTCTCGCTACAATCCAGCTCGCTCTTTAAGATCTCAAAACTCAGGGCTTTTGGTAGTAACTAGAATAGCAAAGTCGAGTAAAGGAGGTCGAGCCTTTTCCTTTATGGCTCCTACACTCTGGAATAGCCTTCCTGATAACATCCGAGGCTCAGACACACTCTCTCAGTTCAAAATAGATTAAAGACCTATCTGTTTAGTAAAGCATACACTCAGTGCATCACTTAGCGGGTTTCCACACAAGTTTCTGCATCTTGTTTATATACACTATGAACAGCAGCTACGCTAATTATTCTCTTCTTTTCTCCATTTCCACCTGGGGATACTCATCCCGAGGTCCTCAGATTATGCGGAGTCACTGATTGGATCCAAGACCAGCGACGAGATAATCCCAAGGTGTCCATATCCGGGACCAGGCCGTATCCTGAGCTGCTGCTGCGCTGGTGGTCAAGGGGGAGTGGAGAGCATGAGACTGATTCTAGTGACGCTCCAGGGACAGACGAGTCTTTACTGAGGCCAGCTTCCAGCCTCCACCGCTGAGACTGCAGCTCTACACAAGACTTTTGGCCAGCGGAGAAATTAAAATGGTCGTGCCCAACTGAGATTCTGGTTCTCTCAAGGTTCTTTTTCTTCACTCTCCTATTGGTGAACTTTTTTTCCCCCTCTCTGCTGTCGCCACTGGCTTGCATGGTTCAGGATCTGTAGAGCTACACATCGATGGATTTGCTCTTCAGTGTTTGGACTCTCAGTAATGACTTTAAACCACACTAAACTGAGCTAAACTAAAATGAACTTAAACACTAAAAACTGAACTACCCTGATCCAGTTACTATGACCATTTATGTGTAGCTGCTTTGACACAATATACATTGTAAAAGCGCTATACAAATAAAGCTGAATTGAATTGAATATACACTAACCGGCCATTTTATTAGGTACACCTGTCCAACTGCTTGTTAACGCAAATTTCTATTCAGCCAATCACATGGCAGCAACTCAATGCGTTTAGGCATGCAGACATGGTCAAGCAGATCTGCTGCAATTCAAACCGAGTATCAGAATGGGAAAGAAAGGTGATTTAAGTGACTTTGAACATGGCATGATTTTTGGTGCCAGACAGGCTGGTCTGAGTATTTCAGAAACTGCTGATCAACTGGGATTTTCACGCAAACCTTCTCTAGGATTAACAGAGAATGGTTAAAAAAAAAGAAAATATCCAGAGAGCGGCAGTTCTGTGGGTGCAAATGCCTTGTTTGGATTTTTGCTCTTTGAAAAACCTCTGGCATGCTAAATTTAATTAAGGTATAGTGGCAATTTAATTAGTATATTTAATTAAGGTATATAATAGCCAATAGTAGCAATTTGTATATTTAATTAAGGTATATACAAAGTTTTGTCAGCTTGTCATCCTGAGAAAACGGTTGATGGTTGTCTACCAAACTACATACACCCACGCCACCCCAGACTGCGGTAAAACAGTCAAACATTGACCAGTCTGTGGTGATGAAAAGGTTGAGGACCACAATTAGAGGATGTTGTTTTGGTAATAAGTCCATCATCAAAGTAGTTGAGCATCTGTGCTCCTATATAATGACCGTCTTGGCCCACCAAAAGCCACCGTATTCAATACATTTTGTCTACATGTTCTGAGGAACAAAGAGTTTATTATATAAAAAAAGACCCAGAGTGGCTTCTCCAACTGCAGGAGATTCAATTTTACCTCACAGGATGATCACAAAAAGTTTTATGTGATATTCCAGTTTTGCACATAAGTCAAATTCACATCTTTGGATGGACACATGATAATGAACTCTGTATCTATAAAGTGTACAGGTCAAAACAGAACACATCCTCTTCTGTGCAAATGGTATAAAACCCCCTCCAACTTTTATGATAATGTGATGGTTACGTTTTGTAATAAATCTGTATGGTTTAGCAATCCACCCCTATACTGTATTTGGTATCTTGCAATAGTTCCTACAGCAAGATTACCGGCAAACATTTTACAGGGGATCAAACTATGAAGGCTGAAGGACATATTCACCTTTAATAGCTCCTCGATGATAATGCAGTTTATATCTATCATTATGTGCTATTAGATTAACATTAACTGTCATTAGCTGGCAAGTTCGTGGAAAGGATGCATTATGGGTCATAAAAAACATGTAATTATAATTAGACCACTGGCTTTTTTTTTTTTTTTTTTTTTGGAATTACATGCACTAATGAATTCGGCCTGATGTGTATTTTAAGAAAGTAAACAGTGCAGTTTTGATTGTATGCTGACTTTGAGGGCAAAATCCAGCTAATGGCAACTCAGCTCAACGGTGGATGTTAAAATTGGGACCCAACAGATCTGATATAAATGCATTCATGGCTAAATAACAGGTTGAGTCCAAACATGAGTCAGGAATCATGTAGGGATTCAATGAGACATTTCACTCCCACGACTGGACTGCTGAGTTTAGCATAGAAAACTGGCAGCACCTGAAGTGTATTTAAATTAGTATGAAAAAAATATATTTATGGGTCACTGACAAATAATAATATCAGAGATGCAAAAAAAAAAAAAATGCAGTCTTAAAAGCCTTCACATGATTGTCATGAGTCTATTAGAATTGTGTCATGAATATTTTTCTGATCACGTTTTCAGAGGAACAAACTGTGTTTGTCATTAAAATGTTTCATTAAGGGCTGCAGTGGCGCAGTGGGTAGCATGTTCACCTCACAGCAAGGAGGTCGCTGGTTCAAGCTGACTGGGTCAGTTGGCGTTTCTGTGTGGAGTTTACATGTTCTCCCCGTGTTCGCGTGGGTTTCCGCCAGGTTCTCCGGTTTCCCCCACAAGGCCAAAAACATGTGGTATAGGTGAATTAGGTAGGCTAAAGTGTCCCAAGTGTATGAGTGTGAATGAGTGTGTTTGAATGTTTCCCAGTAATGGGTTGCAGCTGAAAAGGCATCCGATGCGTAAAACATATGCTAGGTAAGTTGGCGGTTCATTCCGCTGTGGTGAACCAAGATTAATAAAGGGACAAAGCCGAAAAGAAAATGAAGGAATGAATGAATGCTTTATTAAAAGTGTTATTCCTAACATTCGGAGCATCATTAATATTTAATGACATTTAAATGGAAAATTCAGCTTGTACTTGAGGTTAAAAATATTAATGACGCTGTTCAAAAATTCCCGACAATCATGTTTATGACAGATTTATGACAGGTTTTGTTGTCAAGTTATCCTAAGGAAAACAAAAACAGGTTAAGTTGCATTCAACTCAGGCTCATTCTGAAAACGTACCCCTATATATATTTCTGGAGAGTGCCGAATACATCCCAGGAGGTATGATTTTTTGCAGTTTTTGTTTTAGCGAATCTACTAGAGGCTGCTGTGTATGCTTTTTTAGAACTCAAATCTCTCTCGCAAGTGACATTCGTACCTGGTGTGCTCACGTAAAACCACCAGAGGCCGCTGGCAACCGACTGACCGACCGAATAAATCTAACCCACCTAGCCCAGCACCTTCCCTAAACCCAACCAATAGTGTTTTCAAAAGCACCGATTGACCCACCCACCGCCTTTCCTAAACCCAACAAATACTGTTTTCAAAAGCAATGATTTACCTGCTTACCAGCCTCCCGAAACCCAACAAATAGTGTTTTTAAAAGCACTGATTGACCTGCCCACCACCTTCTCCAATATTAGTGTTTTTAAAAGCACCTATTGAACCGCCCACCCCCTTCCCTAAACCCAACTGACAGTGTTTTCAAAAGCACCGATTGACCCACCCACCGCCTTTCCTAAACCCAACCAATACGGTTTTCCAAAGCACGATTCACCCGCCAACCAGCCTCCCGAAACCCATCCAATAGTGTTTTCAAAAGCACAGATTGACCTCCCCGCCACCTTCTCAACTAATAGTGTTTTCAAAAGCACCAATTGAACCGCCCACCCTGTTCTCTAAACCCAACTGACAGTGTTTTCAAAAGCACCAATTGACCTGCCCACCACCCTGCCTTAAACCCAACCGACAGTGTTTTCAAAAGCACAGACTGACCTACCCACCACCTTCCCAACCAATCGTGTTTTCAAAAGCACCGATTGACTGGCCCACCCACTGCCTTTCCAACCAATAGTGTTTTTTAAAGCACCAATTGAACCACCCACCACCCTCCCAAATCCCAACCAATAGTGTTTCCAAAGGCGCCAGTTCATCTGCCAACCTTACCCAAAACCCAACTGACATTTTTTTATAAAAGCACCGATTGACCCACCTACCGCCTTCCCTAAACCCAACCAACAGTGTTTTCAAAACCACCAACTGACTTATGCACCCACTTCCCTTAACCCAGCCGACTGTGTTTTCAAAAGGCCAGATTGACCTACCCACCACCTTCCCTAATCTCAGCCGATAGTGTTTTCAAAAGCACCAATAGACCTGCCCACCACCCTCTCGAAACCCAACCAAAAGTGTTTTCAAAAGCACCAATTGACCCGCCCACTGCCTTCCCAACCAATAGTGTTTTCAAAAGCACAAACTGACCTGCTCACAATTCTCATCCTGCAGAAATGTATATAGGGCTACGTTTTCAGAATGTGCCTATGTTGGATGTATTTGTTTATGTATTTGGTTATGTTATCATAACAAACATTCTCAACTTCGCATTTACAATGTCAAATCTAAGCAAAAGAAACTTAATAACAGCTGCATAATAATATAATATATTATATAATAATATAATTTTAGGAGTCATAAACATGCATACACTCTCGTTCCCAGTCATGTCATGATTATAAAGGTTTAATGACAGTCTTATGAACACTCCTTCAAGTAAAGTGGTACCTACTATCCTTACATGGCCTTCAAAAGAAGATTAGCATTACAGAGATTTGGACTCGACTACACGCTGATAGTGAAATGTCTACGCATGACTAGCTTTCACAAAATAAATGAAAACACAAGGGCCAGATGGATGAACACATTTATAAACATGCTTCGATGCTCACATCTACAAACGTGCGGCGACATTTAAGCGATAATGTCATAAAGTTTCCCGCGAAGCTGTAATCACTTTACCCTTTGATGGTCTGTTTTTGTTTAAATGTATTTAAAATGATGAGCTCTATGGAATTGGACTATTCTCAAATAATCTCGTAAAAGAGTTGATGGCTAGCTGTTAACATTTTATAGCTGGAAAACATTCATTAGAGAGAAAGGAAGGAAAACAGCAGAGGCAAAAGAAAAGAACACAGTAACATTTCACAGAGCCAAACCTCATTTCACAACATCAACGTCAACATGGGAAGGGGAAAATCAATAAGCGGGAGCGAGATGAGAGTCTCCACTGTCATCACAAAGACAGAGACAGATGCTGATATATGAACAAACCCTGAACGCGCGCGCCGGCAACATGCCTGCCATTTATGGATAGAAAAGGACAGATAGAAAGGTTAGTTAAACTGCAGTTTTTATCAGATCAGTGCCATTCACGCTCAGGCATTTAAAAAGGTGATGTGAAATGCAATTGCCAGGTCCGTCATGCCTGAACGTGTGTTATCTTTGTGCATGCATGCTATCTAATATAACACACACGGAATCTGACATGCATAAAAATCGCATCCAGACTTTCTCCCGGTGTTGAGAGATGAAGGCGCTGGGCTGTTCTTGTTCTTTTGAGGCCTGCTCTCTTTCTCTCGGTTGCTCTACTGCAGAATCTCCCAGCTCATTTCTAATGCAATAGAGCTCAACAATGACCGCCTACTTTGGCAGCAGTCTTGCTTATGGAAGTGTTTTTCCTGCATTTCCTCAATGGGGATTTCAAAAGAGATTCTTCAATACAGACTTCTAAAGCAGTGTTTCCTCATCCTTTTCACCTTTATGACTCCACAGCTCAATAAGTAAGTCTCAAGAATCCAACTGTCATCGAATAAAAATTAAAGCCAAAAAAAAAAAAGTCATCAATTACTCACCCTTCCCTTGTTTAAAACTGATTTGAGTTTCTTTCTTTTGTTGAACACAAAAGAAGATGTTTTGAAAAATGTGGTAACCTGTAAACCCTAATGCTGTGTTCACATTAGACACAATACAGGTGGATAAATCGCGATATTCATATGTAAACAGATGCATGAACATTTTGAGTTTACTCGCTTCATTCACGCATCAAAATCACGTCACAACTGACGCGGATTCAAATTATGGCAGGGCTTCTGTCTGCCCAGTGACTCTAATTTCGTGGCTAAATGGCTAGCAAGGATTTTACTGAGAGAGTAGCTGTGTTTATGTGCTTTAGGAAGACTGAAAAACAGTGTCAATTCGTTTAGAGCCATGCCTCAGTACATTAGATTAATTCTGAGGTGCACCCAGCTCTGTAAGCTCATAAACTCCTCCAGAAACTATACCTGGATGATGGAAGCTTTTAGCGGGGCTTCTGACTGAGCCAAGCCCAGTTTGGCTGTAGTGTGTGTGTGAATGGGTGTTTCCCAGTTATGGGTTGCAGCTGGAAGGGCACATGCTGGGCAAGTTGGAGGTTCATTTCGCTGTGGTGACCCCAGATTAATAAAGTGACTAAGCCGAAAAGAAAATTTCATGAAAGAGAAAATAAATATTTTGTTTTGGTTTTGATTGGTTACAGGGCTCGAAATCCGCTGTCAGATGACAGGGAAGGAGCTTTTATGACCACAGGAAATGCAAACGGCTGAAGAGTGAAAACTTAAAGCACACAGGTTTGCAAACCCCACCTAAGGTTGAGGCGCAGATAAGAGCGATCATGACGTGGTGAATATTGATCCGCCAGCTGAGATCAATCGAGTACGTGCTTTTCGGAGAAAGCGCTCGAATCTCGATGCCTTGCGTCCACTGCGTGTTCAGCGCAAATGTCCGCTAAAAGTCAAATCTAATACTGTACATATCATTGCCAAAGAAGCTCGCCTTTACTAAGTTTACACTGAAACTGCGGCTCATAACAAACAGCGGTATTCCGCCGGTGGTCATCGCAAGAATCCTGCTCAACCTGCTCATAAATTGGGTCCGCTGACTCGCCTGCTTTTCCACTAACACAGAAAAATTAAAATCAGCTCAGATTGAACATTTAAATTGACACAAACTGAAACCAAAACTTTTAAAGAATGATAGATGTGAGACTTTACTTACTTTCTTTTGTCTATTCTTTCTTGAGGTGAATATATATATATTTTTTTATTTAGTTACTGATGACTGTTTTGCAGCTTTCAGCCCAGAATTTAATTATTTATTATAATCTTTTGTTTGTTCTGTAGCAAAAATATTATTTATTAAACTGACATGCACATATAAACAGCAGTACAAAATAAATATTTCTTACTGCAATGCTTCATTTTTGTTTGATGCAAACTATACATTTGTTTTTCATAAAGTAACAGACTTTTTATAGCAGAAAACTTGCATTCAAGCACATTCAAGGCAGCATGATGATGACAAATGTAATTCATTGTTACTATTATTGTCATTTTCATCATCATTAATATTTTATATTTATTCGACATTCATTTTGGAATTATTGCACACAAATATCAATGTCATCACAGCATTAGTTGGATAGTTGTTTCTGGTTTTTGTTAGTCCTAATTGATGTAGTTTTACCGGTGCTACCAAGTAAAAAAGTTAATTTCGAGCCCTGGGTTATTTTCTTTAGCACCACCCATAGCCTGTCTTTCTAAAAAAAAATTAAGTTGTTTATTGTTTCTAAAAATGTAAGTCTTGTAAATTACTCACTGTTTCGCTATCACCACTTGTAAAAAAAAAAAAAAAAAACTCTATTATTTGTACAAGAGTTATTGTTTTCTGTCCTTTCTTTGGAGCACCAGTTTTTGTTTTAACTAAATCCTTGATCCAAGTGTGCAACCCCACTCCTCTAGACCAGGGGTTTTTAACCTTTTAGGACACATGCCCCCCCAAGTTTGGCCAATTTCACTCAGCAAATTCACTGCGTTTAATGTGCGTAACATTATTTACATTAAAACACAAATATATAGCTTAACTGATTAGGTTGCGATGGCTGAGCCTGTTTCTGTGAGGACAACATGGTTGGATTCTTGACACAACTAACCGTAAATCATCTTCCACCGTCAACAAGTGTGAGCCAGCCTACTTGCTTTTGATGTTCGTACATACAGAAAAAGCTGCTTCGCAAAGCCAAGTTCGCAGAGCCCTGATTGTGTGGTTGAGTCGTATATTGAGTATGTTTACAATGACACCAATACTTAATAGATTTTAATACAATTGTGACACTTCGATAAAGACAGATCCCGTAAACAGCGATTTTTGATTGCCTTAATAAAAAGTCATAACTGAACTAAACTGGAATTAAGATGCGGAGTATGCAAATATTAGTGGAATTATTGAAGTAAACACCGCAATCAAACAATTACCGTCATATAGAACTTTTCGCCATATTTTCCGACAAGATCCACACATGCGGCTGTCAGTAAAGGACCGCAGACAAGCGCATAGCAAAACGCAGACGTTTTTTTTTTTTCCATTCGGCGTTATTAAACTCCATAACACTCTCACCAGTCCTTACTCCTAATTTGCGTCTAATACCCAGTTTTTTTCACGGGGGCATGAATGAAATGTTCATGAGTGAAGTGAAACTGCCGAACTGAAGTTAAAGTCACCCAAAAATACAGGAAACTCCTACAAGAAAGCACTTTATGTAAACACCTTAATTATATTATTGTCTATTAAGGCAGATAACTAATTTACAGATGTCTATGTAAGCAGTGTCTTCAAAGTAAGTGAAAGATCCAGACAGGCATCCTGCTAATTTGATTTAGAAGGGCACTTTTTTTGTCAGACGGCTCACCGGTTTGACTTACATTCACTGTCGCACCCAGTCCATTTTATTTGTATATGTTTTACTTGAACGCATTAACTCTACAGGTGCCTGATAGTTAGATGTGGAGCTAACATTAATCAGACTCACTCTAGTGAACAAAAAATAATCATCATCATAATTTACTTTATAGGTACTGGTGCCCCCACAGTTTGAAAACCCCTACCCTAGATTATCCAAGGGTTGTAACAATATTAATGTTTATGTTTTTATTTTATTTAGTGACTTAGTTGAGTAGAAAAAGCTATTTCACAGTTTTGATCCTACAGAATATACACGTTATTACAAAAAAATAAAAAAACATTTCTCAGAAGACAAAATGAATGGATTTTTCCTTTCATCTGAACACCTCACGCACACATCCAGCGCTCACATATTAACTATTATTAAAGCATAAGAAAACCTATAGATGACTCACACTGAATGAGAAGTATTTCTCTTTAATACAAATCAAAGGAATGGTTATACACACAAGGCTCTGAGTTGTCTTGCATTCAGATGTTTTCTGACAAAGTTGGCTTTCTCTCCAACTCAAGGCCGTGAATTTCTGCCTGACAGAGAAACTTTCAACAGCCCTTGACTATCCTGAAAGTTTCTGAAAGCAGGACAATAATCGAAAGGTGTAAAATTACGCTCCTTGACACAGCGTGGAGCTGCTGTTGTAGATGCTGCAGCCTGATTTCTGCCTGTTCTATTGATTCGACAAATATTGACTTCTTATTTTGTTGCTGAGAGGTTGCTCTTTCATGGCTCGGAAGCCTTTTTCAAGAATCGAGTGCGTGTGTGTTCACTCTGCATATAGCATTCATATTAGGGCTGCACAATATATCGCTTCAGGATTAACATTGCAATGTGCGCATCCACAATAGTCATTACAGCTGATCAAGAGTCACTGCAGAGTTAAAGCAAAATAGAGTGAAAGTTTATCATCTGCGTTTGTTTTTAAAGCATAAAAGCATCATGACTTTTAAGCATTCGGGTACAAAAAAATTGTACCGATTGTAATTTTAATAGGGAAAAAATGTATTAGATAATTTATACAATGAACACTAAGCATGGTAATTTTGCATTTATTTAATTTCTGTGCCTGAATTCTGTTAAACTCCCCAGAAAGTACTATTTATTTTGCTTTTATTTTTTCTATGTTCATGATTTGTTTAGTATTTTCAAACATGATTCACGTCACTACAGTATTATCCTTAATGACTTCTTTCCAAATTGAGCTATTCAAGCCCATCAGCTGAAATCATATTTATATTGCAAAATATAATTCAAAATGTTGCACTGTTTTCGCATTAATATAATTTTAATATATTAAAATTTTAATATAATGCCCAAAATTCACATCATTTTAAAGTCTAAACTAAGCAGCAACCTCCCGCTCTCCCTCTGAAAGCCAATACGGAAGTAATTGAAGCTGCAATTTCACGAAATTCTGCTAGTCCTGGCTCCATATGGAGCAAATTTCTATTGAGCCCATTAATCAAATGGCCAACTTTACATCAGAAAATAGGTGTTTACAGCCTGGTATATTATATCATCTTTCATGACAACTGTAAGGGTGGTGAATTTTTTATAACTCATTAGTTTCCTTTATATTAAGTAATATTAGGTCTGAATAAGTAAGGGCATGGCCACTTGAGTGACAGCTAGGTCTCGCTGGTCACCATCACTACACCTCAGCTGATTCCGGCTGATTAGCTGCTGATCTTGGAATATTCATTGTATTTTTGTATTGTTTTAAGTGGCTTTACACAGTCAGTTGCCTTTTGGAATTAATTCTCACAATTATCAGATAATATGGCATGCTGTGTGCACTTTACTGTGTTCACAAACCATTCACGTGGCCTCCATTTCCCAGATGAGTGAAATTATATACTCATACCAACTCTAAAGATGTATTTGTTTTAAGATCATTTATTATCATATTATTCTTTAGATCTGTAATGCACTCCAGAATCTGACAGATTGATTAGCTATAGGCTAGAACAGTCATCTGAAACATTGTCAGATAGTTTTATGTCTGGATTTCATCAATAGTCCTGCATTTACTAAAAGACTATATCTGAAGTGTTTGGAAGTCATTTGCACTTACCTCCTGTTGAAAAATTTCATAAGAAAAATGTTTAGTGGGTCGATGTACTACCACAGTGTTTTTAAAAGTCTAAACACTTTGTCCTTTCACCTGTTTATGGTTGAGAGAGGAAGCTCAGGGAAGTTTATTGTTGATTTTTGCATTAGGTAAGCTAGTCCTCTAAACTTTAGTTAGCTGCTTTTTGTTTGTTGTTTTAGGCTATACTCAGTCTGTTTTGACATCTAGTTTCTGTTAAAAGTCTTTTATTTCTATTAAATAAATTCCTATGATTATTTTTTTTCTGGGCGAGGCAGTGGCGCAGTAGGTAGTGCTGTTGCCTCTGTGCTCCGGTTTCCCCCACAGTCCAAAGACATGTGGTAGAGGTAAATTGGGTAGGCTAAATTGTCCGTAGTGTATATGTGTGTGTGTGATTGTGTGTGTGGATGTTTCCCAGAGATGGGTTGTGGCTGGAAGAGCATCCGCTGTGTAAAAAGTTGCTGGATAAGTTGGCGGTTCACTCCGCTGTGGCGACCCCGGATGAATAAAGGGACTAAGAAGACAAGAAAATGAATGAATGAATGATTCTTTTTTCTAAACCTTGTGCTGACTCTTCACTCTGGAGCTGAGGATTGAAGTGTGTTCTCCACATTTATCTTTTTTATTAGTTCTAATTTAATATTGTTTACCAAATTTCATACTTCTTTGTTACACATTTTAAACAAAAACTCCTAGATTAAAATAAGGTTAGTAGACTAATTACCTCAGACAAACACAGACCACTCAAATACTGCAGCAGTTTTTAATTTTCTCTGTAGATTAAACTTGTATCAGAGCTGCAGCAAGATTTTGTCAGCTTCCCGTCCTCTGAGAAAACAGTTGATGGTGCCCTAGCAATGTACCTACAGCAACAAAACCCAATCCCCACGGGCCATGGTAAAATTGTCAATCGTTGACAGGTCTGCAGTGTTAAAAAGTATGGGGACCACTGATATCTTTGAACACACCCTCATCTTTGCTCCAAATCCAAAAGTACCACAAGAACCGAACAAGTTCCTAATATTCCTCAGAACTAAGAATAGACACAAAAGAAAATTTGCCATGAACTGCACAACATAAAGTGATATTAATTTACACCTATGAAGTGTCATATAGCTATTTTTTGGATCAATGAACAAATCAAACTTGCTAAATCATTAAACTACGTTACCATGGAAACTGCTGACAGATTTGAAGAAGAAATGCTTCATTATAAGCCTTTACTTTCCTTCAACAAATCAAGCTAAACGGCCTTCATATCGTTCCGAAACCAAATTTTCCTCTCAGCCTTTGTTAGTAAACCTTTTTCATCATCCTGTCAGGACAGTTTAACGTCTGCGTTTGACCAAGAACCTATTTTAACAGCGAAGCAGCGGGTTCACATTTCAAGGTGAGACGTCTCATCAGCTCACAATCATTCGTCAGACGTTTTCGTCCACATTTCAGACCCTCTACAGCTTCACATCCTCAACCCAAAACCCTGGGAAATCTTGTATGAGCATAGCGTTGGCTCTCTGAACACCTCAAAGCCCCACACATGCAAATCAATTTTTCATCCCTCTATCCTGGTCTCAGCTCATGTGAAAGGAAGAGGAAATTGAGGTCACGCTCCATCAGAAACTGATCGGCCTGGGATGCTCCCATTGTGGCTGCTGGAGTAGAGGGAGCAGAAAACGGAGAAAGATTGGCGTCTGCTGAGCGTGTTGGGGTCTGTCTCTTATAGAGTCTAAGTGGAGTTGATGCAACCCTAGAGAAACCAGAGTGACCTAAGGAGAGAGTTCCCTTCTCCTGAAATCCAGTCTAATGATACCGAGCTTGACAATAAGATGATATGACTCCTAAAATGGAGTAACACTGATCTGCTAACAGCACAGGCCAACAATCCGCTTTATCGAGAGGTGAACGGATGATGCAGGGGACGATACTAGTGCACAGCTAACATACAGTTGAATCAGAATTATTAGTGCCCCTCTATATATTTTTAACCATATTTTTTTCTAGTTAACGAAAAAAAAAAATGTTCAACTCACTTCTAAATATGATAGTTTTAATAACTCATTTCTAATAACAGATTCTTTTATCATCTGCTTGTTAAGTGGTGACATGTTTGTGATGTATGTAATACTGTTTCCGGGTCCAAGCCGCCATTCATTTGAGTGGAGAAATCATTCGTTTAAGATCACGTTTTATTCCTATCACACATTAAAGTTAATTTTATATAGAATCATAGTGTACACAACAATCTCTGGGCTTGCTGCATAACAAATGCCAAAAATGTAACAATTTATGAATAAAATAATCACTTTCTGGCCATCGGATATTAGGCATGGACATATATACTGCGATCGTGATTTTCAAAAGCCTTAAATCGCTTTGTAAACGTTTATTATTACCATTTCATGAGTCTCCCCATTCAGTTAAATAGAGCGCTTGGACCCGGAAGCCGCTTCGCGTGACATCACACTTAACAAGCGGATTGTCATGATGACAGTACATAATATTTGGCTATATTTTTTTCAACACACTAGTATTCAGCTTAAAGTGCAATTTGAATACTTTACTAGGTTAATTAGGCAGGTTAGGATAATTAGGTAAGTCATTGTATAATGATGGTTTGTTCTGAAGACTATCGACAAAATGTAGCTAAGGGTGCTAATAATATTGACCTTAAAATTTTTTTTTTTTAATTAAAAACTGCTTTCATTCTAGCTGAAATAAAACAAATCAGACTTTCTCCAGAGAAAAAAATAATATAGAACAGGGGTCACCAATCTTGTTCCTGGAGGTCTGGTGCCCTGCAGGGTTTGGCTCCAATTTGCATCAACACTTGCCTTAGTGTTTCAAATATACCTAGTAAGACCTTGATTAGCTTGTTCAGGTGGGTTTGATTAGGGTTGAAGCTAAAGGATGTTTCTTAATATGCGTTCTTTAGCGGTCTTGCTTCCTCGTGTTCTCGTGCAACGTCATCATCAGCTGCCTAAGTTCAGTTCCAATACTCAAGACCGCAAGTACGGAGGACGCGTGAAACTTCCCGGATGTGATCTTGCTATCGAGGACGCACTAATGCAGACTTGAGCACCGAACTCGCTCTGAAAGTCTTAGAAGTAATTGCGACTGGAGGTGGGAAGCGCAGCATTTTATTTAGATTTATTATTAAACTTCAGAGATATCACTTATTTACCTCCGGAGTTTCCCTAAATGAAACGGTGAAAGTAAACATTAACATGAATATCTTAATAAAGGAATAAACACATTAAGGGTTGTTTGTTTGCTGAAATTCATATTAAAATCTGTTTTATTTATATTGTGCAGAGTATATTTATAATGTTTTTATGCAGAGTATATATTTTGAAAAGGGGAAAAACAATAAATCGTTGTATGAATGCTGTAATGTTTAAGTAATTTACCATTTAAACCACGTGAAGGTCATGTGACCATCAGGAAGAACGCAGCATCTCAATTCTTAAAGGACGCATTCTCTGCCCTCTCCCTGAGTTCGTTCTTCTGAGGACACCTGGCAAGACCGCTCTCCACAAGAACACAAGTCCGTTCTCTGCGTTCTTGGAATTGAGAAACAGCCAAAGTCTGCAGGACACTGGACTTCCAGGAACAAGTTTGGTGATGCCTGCTATAGAAAAAACTGTAAAAAATTCCTTGCTCTGTTTTCTGATTTTTCTAAAAAAAGAAACGAAAAAATCACAGAAGGGCCAATCATTTTTTGACCTCAATTGTATGTGCTAACATCTATGCAATAATAGCACAAATGAATAAACACACAAAACAAACAAAAACAATCCAAACCAATATCCGTTTTGGAAATGGGTACATAATAGGGAGAATAAAAGCAAAAAAAAAAGTAATTTATTCATTTCATGGTTTCCGCTACATTCATTCTGCCATTAAGGCTACGCCTTAGTTTTAAAATACCATTTTAGAACGAAAATGATCCACATGCACACTGTGTTTTACCTAGCATTTCTGAACCGCCCTCCGTCCGCTGAAAACGCACATCACATGACCGCACACACACACACAGACACAGCCACAGCCACACACACTGTCATGCGCTCGCCTGAGCTCCAGAGAGCAGTGCACGTCAGACAGTTTATCAAGGATGTACAGCTGGATCGCATCTCACTATAGTTGTTAAACGTTATATTTAATTCATCTTGTCTCTGTCTAACGACTCTTCTGTCTTTTGAATCTATCAGGTAACGTGTCACAGCATCAGTACACTGCTTCAGCCTTTCACTTTTACACTTAGTAATTTTAGTGAAAAACATAAGATACTATTGGCTGTGCACCTTTTTTACCAACCAACCTCCTGCGGAAAAAGCGATTGACAGGTGGTAATTTGTGTGCAACATATCTTTATTTATTCATGATTTGCCTATGGGTTAAACAAAGGTAGTTAAAACGGTAGGCTACAAATAGTTAATTAGTTATGAATTAATAAATTATTCATGAGAAATTAATTCACCTCTGCCTATGACGACGATGTCATCGTCCATCGCGATGTTTCACATTATACATTGTACGATGCCAAATTAGTTGACATTGCCCATCCCTAGTTCATACTTAGTTCATGTTAGTAAATACAATATCTAACATTACCTCATTGTAAAGTATGACTAAAGGTTTTGGTAACAAAGTTTTACACATTTTAGTTTAACTAATAATTCAGTCTATTAACTTCTAGCTTATAATCTGTCTTTTATTAAGATTATGAATAATTTTATAAAAAATAAATGAGCACCACTGCAAATTGTATATTAATGGATTTATTGTAATTGAAAACAACATAAATCAGGACCAACAAAATCCCGAAACAACTAACTCAGTAAAGACTTACTGATATTTGTGCAATAATTAAAAAATGTCAAATAATATTCATTCATTCATTCATTTTCTTGTCGGCTTAGTCCCTTTATTAATCCGGGGTCGCCACAGTGGAATGAAGCGCTAACTTATCCGCCAAGTTTTTACGCAGCGGATGCCCTTCCAGCCACAACCCATCTCTAGGAAACATCCACACACACACTCATACACTACGGACAATTTAGCCTACCCAATTCACCTGTACCGCATGTCTTTGGACTGTGGGGGAAACTGGAGCACCCGGAGGAAGGGAGAACATGCAAACTCCACACAGAAACGCCGACTGAGCAGAGGTTCGAACCAGCGACCCAGCGACCTTCTTGCTGTGAGGCGACAGCACTACCTACTCCGCCACTGCCTCGCCATGTCAAATAATAATAAATCAGTAATAATGACGATGATGATAATAATTCTAGCAATGCATTGCATTTCTCATTATGATGCTGCTTAATATGTGCTCGAACGTGAGTTATCTGCTAAAAAGGTCCTACTGTTACATTATAAAAAATAAATCTATGAATCATTCAATTCACTGCTGAAAGCTGTAAAGTGAACGAACGAAAAATGAACGGACAAAAGAAAGGAAGGAAGAAAAGTCTCACTTCGATTACTCTTTACATTTTTTGGTTTCGGCTTGTGTCATTTTAAATGCTCAGTCTCGTTATGCGCTGATTTTCTGTGTTTGTGGAAATAAGCAGGTGCTTATGGAAATAAGCAAGCATATACTCAATATATGAGCAGGTATAACTTTTAGATGCAGCAATTTTGTTCTGTGTAGAAACATGGTGTTGAGAAGCCTTTGCGATTATTTTATTATGACGAATAAAAGCTTGGTTAATAGTGAAACTGGTTAATCGTTGCATCCCTACATACATCACCTTTAAAGGATCAAAAATGGCTCTATTGCATCACTACAAAATCCCTATTTTGGTACCAAGTGTATGTATTTTTAATAGGAATATGCAGGAAAATATATCATGTTGACGAATTTGAATGAAGCTTAACATACAGTAAGCTTCAACGTAAAAATATAACTCTTCATATTTCACAGTGAAACATGACCAGCGTGTTTTTAAGAGATTTACCCTGTTAGTATTTGATATGTTGTGTCCGAGTATACGCTTCCAGTTGGTCCAGGTGAAGTCCAGCTGATCTCTGCCTGGCCCAGCTGCTGCTGATGTGAACCAGATGGAGTATTTGTTGTATATTCATCACTCATGGACATTTTGGATGTAGTTTACCCACTCCACCAGCATCTGTACCCCACAACCACCTGCTCACCAGTTTGGACCAACGCTGGCTTTCATTTTGCTTGGCCATGAGCGTGATGAGGCAATTCGATAAGGACTTCAGATGTTAACAGGCATCATTTATCAAGGCCTAAAAAAGCCTGAATGAATCCATAACAGTGTCCGTTTTAAAGGATTATTACTTTGTTTTGTAGGTCTCCCACAAAGGATTTAGCTTCTTCAAAGGAGTAAAATCTTTTCGCAATTTTCTCATAAAGTACATTGCAACATCAGCTCTTTACTTACAGTGTCGGAAATGATTGGTTTAAGGATCCAGTCTCTCAAAATCCCTTTTTAAGAGCCTACTCTGCTCTTATTGATCAGATGACTCTGCTCAGCTCGGTTAGATGGTCTAGTAGTCTGTTGTGATTGGTCTATTGCATACAGAAAAACAGACATATCGTTCTTTCTACAGGTACAAAATAAAACCAAAATATCTTGTTTATGGTTACTCACTCAAAAAAGTTCAAACTACTTATTTAAAAGGAGCTGAATCACACAATTTTTTTTTATTTTTTTTTGGGACAACTTGATTGTTATATGTTCAATCCACTTACATGAGTAAAAACAATTACACTAAAAATTGCTTTAACATATTTTTGAGGCTTGTTCTAACTACGTATTTAATATGAGTTGAATGAACACAATTCTTGAGTTTTTTGGGGTCAACAATTTATTGTTTAATCTACTTACTTTTGAAAAAAACAAAGTTGGGACAACATGAAGTCAATTTTGTAGAAATAGTAAATCTTTAATAGTGCTGTTTTAATTAGGGATGTCTAGATCTGACCACATGATGAGAAATCTGGCCCAGAATTGGAATCGGACGTTACCTCCCGATCAGGACTTGAATTTTTTAACACATCTATAATTATGCAGTGATCCAGATTTAAACCTCTTTCTTGACTTCACATGGAAACAGAAACGTGTGAGGCATGACATCACTTTGTTGCAGAGATGCTATTGGTTAAATGTCAAAGTAGAACACGGAAGCAGCTTGAAGCAGAAAGCACGAGAATGTCTATGGTCTGGAGGTATTATAAAGTTGTTGACAACAACATTGCCAAAGCAAACTGTGAGATATGTAAACTTGGAATTGCAAGAGGTAGAAAGAAACAGGCTACATTTAACACAACACACAAACAGAGTTGTTGAAAGTTAAAATAAGGTGAATTAAATAAAACATAAGGAACATTCTAGATCTGTTTCTTCGCTCTTCTTTATTATTTTTTATGTATTATGAAAGTATCAGATCGAGTTTCGGTATTGTTAGATACTCAAAATCGGACTCGAGTGCAAAAAATCTGATCAGGATTCAGGACATCCCTAGTTTTAGAAGTAAATTTTTAATAGTGCTGTTATTTTGAGGTGATGATGTCATTTAGAGCCAGAGTCTGTGTACTAGGATCATTAGTGGTGCAATATCCTGTAGACACAATTGGGAAGACGTTAGCTGTTTGGTCAAACGACTTATTAAATATGAGTCAAAACAACACAATTCTTGTTTTTTTTTTTTGTGGGGAGAACCTAGTTGTTTTATGTTCAGTCCACTTAAATTTGTAAAAATAATAATAATAATAATAATTTCTTCATGTTAACCAACACAAATCAATTGTGTGGAACCCAGCATTTTTTTACAGTGTATGTCCCATCCTTTTACATATAGAACGGAGGAGCTTATAACCTATACTCTAGCCAGCCATCAGGGCAAGATGTATATCTTTCGGCTACACACTTGGTTGGAAACCAAACACCTTTGATTTCAGATGATCCAAAGGCTTCCTTAGCACTTTAAAACAAAAATATAGACAGTAATGATGACATCAGTTTATCATATCTTCACAATTAAAATAATTCTTTCATAACAGATAACTGTCTTTTTGACAGGTTGACAACACAAACCTAACCAAAGGCTTCAGCTTATAATACAAAGAATTTTCTGGCACCCAATGAAGACCATAGGTTGCCATTATGCTGATTCTTACAAGCATAAATAGGTTTGTGCTAGAAATGAATCTGATTGACAATTTCAGGAAAACTGACCTTCCTTTTGTGATGCCATAATAACTTTACAGATGTTCAACATTTACAAACGACTAAATCACAATATGTGAACATATCAATGAATGATGTATTATAATCTTGAAATGAAGAAATTCTTAGCTACAGGTGAGCAGTTGTTATAAGGTTCATTGTTTTCCAGTGGGCAGGATTGTCTCTGCTCGCTGCAACGGCTCAGGGAAATGATTGATTCTCATCATTTGCTAACCTGCCTCTGAAGAGCCAGAGGAGAATGTGGGAGGAGCCAGACTCCGCTCTGGTAATAAATGAGGGAGGCTGATTACTGCTTTTACAGTTACAACACACACCGCATAATTGGGGTGTGAAATACAGAGACACGAGTGTCCAGAAAAAGCGAAAGGGAACAAAGGCAGATACAGAGTATGTGATGCACTCCTGCATTCTCTTTCAGTCATAACAACAACTCCCAGCTTTATAGAAAGGCTTTTCTCTCAGGTTCTTTAAAAAACTCTCACAAACACACTCAGACTCAGCGATGAGTAAGGATAGATGCCTCACACAAAAACAAGCAAGTAAATAACTCAAAGCTGAGGCACTACTATATTTTTCACTACTCTGTGGTTTGCTGTACTGCATTTATATGTGTTTGGAGTTAATAACTTTAAAAATAATAATGATAATAATTATTTAGGAAAGTTACATTACACCAGTCCAAGTGGAGTTAAAATTGGTAATTCTATACTGCTGCAAATGATATCTCAATCAAGTAAAATGTATTGTTTAATTTGAACTGGGCTGCACGATTAATCTGAAAAGGATTGCGATCTTAATTTTACCCTACACACGATCTTACTTCAGCTTTTCTACGATTCAGCCAATTTTATTTTCACATTTATTGTTTTATATACATTGCTCAGCAACATGGACACCTCAAAATGGTGCTAGTGTCACATACTGTATATATAAGGTAGAATTCACCTTTTTTTTTTCTCAAAGTGATGGTAGCCATGACCTGAGCACACTCATCAGTGAAAGTGAAATCGGCACGCACATCATTTAAATGTTCATATCACATTTAAGGGTTATGATTACGACAAGCTTTTAATATGTTTTTTTTTTTTCATAGAGAACACAGTGTTGTGCATGAATAAATGTTCACTAGGTCAGTTAAACTACTCTAGCCTATATAATTTTGAATATAATATAATGGCAAATGTTGTATTTTATCAGTGAAAAAAATTGTCAAATGATGTTGTCAATGACAAACGATAAGTGTCTCAAACAATAATTCAACTTTAGAATTATGAATAGTTATTAGTATTCCGATGACATCACTTTTCTGTGAATTACCAAATAGGACATGTCCATGTCCATAGCATTTTTGCCAACAGTAGACCTACACAAATAAGTTAATAAAAATATTATTAGTGTTGGTTTACCATATATTTGAGAAATAACAATAATAGCCTACTCATTAACCTTTATTTTAAATCTACAGAATTGTAAGAAAATCGTGATCTTCATTATAAGCAAAAAAAAAAAAAAGTGATTCTCATTTTAGCCAGAATCGTGCAGCCCTAGTTCATTCTGGAATATATGTTCTTCTACATTATTGTAAATCCAAAAAAAAGGGGGGACCAAAAATAAACCTCACTAAAGCCACAATCAAAAACTATTTCCTAAAAAGACAGAAAAAGACATGTATAATATTATTATAATTATTATTATAATAATATGTTGCTTCATGTTTAATGTGAAACTTCAGTAAATTTCCTTGGGTTCAGTGCAGTCAAATTCAAGGTTATTTATATATATATATATATATATATATATATATATATATATATATATATATATATATATATATATATATATATATATATATATATATATATATATTAAATGAAATCAATGAAGAAACATAAAATAAAGCTTAATAAATTAAATTAAAAATAAAAATAAATTTAAAAGTTCAAGCTATAAAGCAAAAGGGATGAATATGGAGTTGTATTTGTAGTCTGATTTGTATACAAACATTTAAAAAGACACTAAAACCTATTTGTTAAAAACACCTTAACAGTATGGAATGATGCTCAGTGTTCACTAGAAGTCCCAAATCTGCCCAGAATTTTTCAATCAATACTAGATTTAAAATGATCCAATACAACTGGATAAGGCATACTTGGATATATCACACCTAAAAAAGTTTAACCCAAACATCCCAGATATATGTTTTAAATGGCAAAAACATAAAGGAACATTGTATATTGGAATGTGAGGTGGTGAAGACTTTCTGGAAAAACAAAATAACATTAATTTCCTCAATTATTTCATAAACCAATTCCAGTTATCCCTGAAATATGTGCGTTGGGTTGATTCCAGTAAGTTTGTCATTACCAGGTTATCAGACTAAAATGACTGACATGTCTTGTTATTGACGTTTGATAGTGCTTTATTACAAGAAAATAGAAAGTCCATCCATTGACCACTGGCTGAAAGATTTGGCAAATTAGATTGCACTGGAAACAATTACCTACAGTAAAAAAGGCAAATTAAAAGAGTACCATGAAATTTGAAATCTGTTTATACAGTTTCTGGAACAAAACCATACATTGGCACAGTAAATACCTCTTACTCTACTGATTGATTGATTGATTGATTGATTGATTGATTGATTGATTGATTATTTTTGTATGTGGAATACAGTATATAATTTTATTTGTCTAAGCCCATGTAACAATATAATTACCCATTTAACTGAATTTGGATGCTTTGGAGGAGGGAACGGGAAAAGTGTGTAATTTAATGTTAACTTTCATGTGCTTTTTTACAAGCTATAAATCACTATAATTCTCATAGGGATTGGAAAAATAGTACACAAGAATAAAATAAAAAATAGTAGTAAGACTTTAAACGCATCAAGGGGTCATTTATATATTTTTCAAACCTTTCTACACTGCCATGAATTCAAGTCAACCCCTAGATTAGATCAAGCGCTCAAACAAAGGCCCAAAAGTCTAGCAGTGCAACACTACAAGAGTGTGACAGCACAACTGTTTATCAGCATGAGTGCATGACAGTATGCAAGAGCAGCTTTGCCAGAGTATAACTCTAATAGTTTAGGAGCTGTCTTCAAGTCGACAGCTCTTGTAGCTGATGGAACGCAGCTCTTCTGGATGTTGACAAGCCGAGAGATCTGCACTTAATAGAGTTCTGAAAGGTGCTGCTCTGCACTTAATAAATAACACACACCTATGGAAAATGACTGTGATTGTTTACATGCAAAACAGAAGGTGTACGAGTCAAGGAAGAAACACTATGCAAGCCTCGGCATGCTGTGGATGCTGTGGTTTCAGTCATAGTCTGCATTAATGAAGATTTTATGCAGGATGATATGATAAACAGAGAGGGATAAATATATTGGGAAAGCCGGTGCATCCCATGCGAGACAAATAGTGGGGGTAAAATGACATCAGTTGGATGCAGAACGCGGAGCCGCTGAAATAGCCTGTGAAATTGATTCCATGAAGTGAATCATGATTTAATCTGCCAGACAACGGGGTATAAATATTTCCCAGTAAGGAATAAACGGTAAAGCTTACAGCATGCAACATATAAACGTGCCTTCTTCAAGGCTGCACTTGTACACAATGGATTAGAACTTGCTGAAAGAAAGCTGCTCTTCAAATACGGTCATTGCTTTTAAGATGCATTAAGTACATTTTTTGTTCACATTAAAATCTATCGAATGAAAGTGGTTTATTAAAGTGAAAATGTTGAAAATATGTCAAGTTCAAGTCAAGTTGAACTTTATTGTCATTCCGCTACATGTGTAAACATTCAGTGGAATGAAATATCTCATCTCACAGGACTACAGTGCTTCAAAAGTAAACAATACAGTTTACTGGACATACAGTAAGAGCTCTTAAACCTATACATAACTACCATACATGGACAGTAATCGAACTTTACATATAAATATTTAATTCAGCTATACTATTACTAGAACCAGGGCCGGAGTGGGACTCCTTTTCAGCCCTGGAGTTTCAAGCCTTAGACCGGCCTATCTCAGTTCACGACTGACTATTAAAATAAGGTCATTTCTAATTCAGTTTCACGTCTTTTATCAAGAAAACAGCTGCTTTAGAACTTCAAATTTTCAACAACCCTAACATTATTATACGTTTTAACAATAAAAAATAAAAGAAAAAATAATAAAAATAACTTATCAGATAAGGTTCGAACACAGGTCGGCTGTGTCATAATTTATCGTGCTGACCACTGGACCACAGTGGCGCTGTTAATCTAATGTGGCTGGAATGAAAAACAAATATTACACTATGACCTGCAAGACTTTGATTGATGGCTTAATCTTTTTCTCTCCTTTTTAGATTTCTGATCAAGTTATGTCAGATTTATTATTGTAGTGAATCATCTGATTTTCATTGAGCCGGTGTATTATTAATCAATATTAATTATTCGAATTCTTACATTCATGAAGGTGCCGCTGTTTAGAGTCGAATGATGATAGTTACATCATTAATAATCTGCAGGCTGCATTTTGTTTACGGGGCTGCAAGAAAAAAAAAAAAAAAGAGCGGAGCTGCGGCAAAACAATGAATAAAAAGAGTTAGGCTATGGTCAAATAAATAAATAAATGAAAAAAAAGTGCAACTGCTGAGAGTGCAAGCAGCTAGGGACACCGGCCCTCGTGGCAAATGGACTGGCCCACCGGGAATTCTCCCGGTTCTCCCGATTAGCCAATCCGGCCCGACTAGAACAATATTGTGTATATTGAGCAAAAGATGTATTTTAAGGTAACAACAATTAGTGCAACATGATTTGTTAACATAGGCTCATTCTGAAAATGTATCCCTATATACATTTCTGGAGATCGCGAATTATGTAGCCAGAGGAATGTATGGCTGCATTTCATCTTTAAAACGAATGCTATGGGGCGGTATATTCCTTTTGCGCTTAACAGCTGGTCGCTAACCTCCATATGGATGGCCTTTCTGCTGTTACCAGTTCGCCCAGTAGCTCGCCATGTCCGTCGGTGGACTTGAGATGCAGAGAGGAGTTGACCAAGACAACGGTCTGTTCAAGTCTGATGAAGAACGGTTTCAGAAGGTGAGTAAAAATAAAAACTGAATCTAAAAAATAAAAGAAGTAACTAACAGGGTGAGAATGTGGGGCTTTTCTTTTCTGAATTGCTTTGGAAAACACTTTTAATTCGGAAAGTCGTGGGTGGGTCAATCGATGCTTTTGAAAACTGTATTGTTCGGGTTTATGGAAGGAGGAGGGTGGGTCAGTTAATTGGTTAGTCCGTTAATCAACTTGTGAGAGAAATTTAAGATATCAAAATGCACACACACATCGGCATCTGGCGGATTCGCGAAAACTAAAACTGCAAAAATTGTAGCTCCTGAGACTTATTTGGTGCTCTCCAGAAATGCATATAGGGGTACGTTTTCAGAATGAGCCTGGGTTGTGATTTGTGTTATATTCACAGGTAAACATTTTTTTACTTAGTCCTTGTAAGATGAAGTTTAGGTAAAGTGTCCGGTGGATATAGAGAGAAGAGTGTTTCTACAAGTGGTTTGTCAAGCCAAGTGTACTCTGAGGAGAATCAAGCCAAGCATTTCTTTACTGCAATGCTGCATCCCTGCCAGTATGTGTCAGTATGAAGACAGTATAAAGACTTAGTTAGCGCACTTTTAAAGTTTAGTTAATTTTTTTTACCTTAATTACTGACATCTCCCCAAACCATATGTGTACGTTTGGTATTACAAACTGTTTCCCAGTTGGAGCTTAAGTGAGAAGCAATCCCAGCTGGCCCAACTTATCAAAGTAAGAAAGCAAGTAAGGGCTACAGAGCAAAAACTTAAACAGTATCCAGCCAGACTATCTGTGCCATCCCGCAGATATTAATTAGTCTTCCGAATGTCATGGTGAAATTAATGGGACTGAAACCAAGCAATTAGTGCAAAGTCCAATTTTAAAGTGCAAACTTGGACGCACATTCACTTCTAGATGTGGAAGGCAGATGGATTATTTCCTCTAACGGCTCCCAAACGGCTCCTAAAGGAGCTCTAGGAAAGCACTGCTATTGCGCACTGGACTGACTGAGAGCTCATTGGCTGCTGGAAAGGAGTCTTCAGCAGTGGGTAAGTGGCAGGATCAAACCACAGATCAAACCTCATGCTTATTATACTGATGCCCTTCAGAGCCTCATCTCTCAGTCCAGCTCATTAACCTGCTGTCAGCCTAAACACACAGCAAAATAACTGTTTTTTGGGACCCGATGAGATTGAAAGCTGCTGGTGCTGTGCTTGTAGACTTCAAGAAGACTTTTTGACTTTTGGTGATTCATCAAATGCAAGTCAATAGCTATGTTTTTTGGGAGATGATGAAAGCTTAAGGAGATGAAGTCTCCAATTTAAGATATATGCTGTTTTATTCTATTCATAGGTCTTTGATGGACCTGCTGTCAGCCAAAACAGACTGTAAAATAGCTGTTTTCTGTGACCTGATGAGATTAGAGGCTGCTGATGCTGCGCTTGTATGAGCAAAACTGGAATATCACATAAAACATTTGTGAATAAAGCACCATTTCCATAGGACAGAACAAGATTGTGTAAGATATTGTGCATTAAATTTATTTTAAGTTTGAAGAAAACAAGTTATGCAACAAGATTTGTGGTACATTCACAGGTAAACATTGCTTATTTATTTAGTCCTTGTAAGATGGAGTTTAAGCAAAAAGTGTTTGGTGCATAAAGAAAGAAGAGTGTTTCTACAAGTGGTTTATCAAGCCCACTCACCTGTATGAGGCGCATTCAAAATTGTATAATGTTTTTAAGGTTTTTCATGTGGTGTGGTGGGTAGGGGGTCCTGGTTTTGGGAATTAATGAAAGTCTACGATGAAGTCTCTAATTTAAGATATATGCTGTTTATTCTATCTACAGGTATTTGATGGGCCTGCTGTCACCCTAAACACACAATAAAATAATTGTTTTCTGTGACCCAATGAGATCGGAAGCTGCTTATGTTGTGCTTGAGGACTTCAAGACATTTTTTGGACATTTGTTGATTGTAATGACTTCAAGATTCCAGACTGGATGATGTGGCAGATCCTGATTGTATGTCTGCTTTGCTCACCAATTAGTTCAATGCATATAAATGAGAGTTGTTGTCCTAGATTCCTTGGGACGGTGTGGCGACGTCCTCTTTAACGACCATCTCTTTGACTCTGTAACCTTGGTTTTGTTTTGCATTATTTATATAATGTAGTTAAAGTTAAGTTCTTTATCTTCATTATCTCTAGACAATGGTTTGTTTTGACTGACTGTTGCTCTTCTAGTTCAAAAATAATAAATGATTTGCATTCAGATTATTTTGTCAGTTGATCTCTCTGTTATGTTGTGACTCAAATGAGCATGTCGTAACATGATTCATAAAATGCAAGTCAATAGCTATGCTTTTCCATCCAAAGGTGTGAATTAGACTTGTGCACAGAACTGGAATATCACATAAAACATTTGAGAATAAAGCATCCTTTCCATCCAATGATTTAAAGAGAAAAAATAATAATTTCTTGAAATGGGAGAAGCCACAGTAGTTTTATACTATTAAAAATGACTTGCTCCTGAGAAGACAAGTTAATGCAATGTGGCTTTTGGAGGTATGAAATACTTTTTGGGAGTGCAGATGCTTAAGAGTTCTGGGGGTAATAATACTGAACCACTGTGATGACAGACTTTGGCTGAGGAATCTTAGAAAGACCAAAACAACATTTCAGATGTTTTACAATGAGGTTGGTCAAGGAGTTTGTCCAGTAATGCCATCCATCATTCCCATTTTTGCTATCATGTGATTTATTAAACAAAATCACAAGACTTTTTTTCTGATGTGGATGCAGGAATTTATTACATTTTTTCTTATCGCATAAAAAAAGATATTGGCGTTTCACTATGTATTACGTATTACTAAGTAATATTCAGAAACGTACAAACAATAGATGAATGGAAACACAGCTAATGGCACTTTGAAAAAGTATACAGGCTAAACAAAACATCCATATCTTGGCATTTTATTAAGCAATATTCCACAATGTGCATAAAAATAGGTGGATGGAAACATAGCTAATGGCATTTTGAGTTAAAAAAAGGATATAGGCTAAACTAAACATCCACATTTTGGCATTTCATTATGCATTTTTAAGCAATATCCTGAAACATGCATGAAAATAGGTGGACTTTAATGATTAAAAAAGTATACAGGCTAAATAAAATGAACACCCATGGCTCCTGAGGAGGATCCAGTGAGGTCTTATGAAAAAAGAAGTGTCAGTTCACGTACTGTATGAGTTTGGCCTACACGTAAGCCATTTAATGCAACAGGAAACTTTTGCCTGAGACTGTTATGAATTCAGAATCATTTGCAGAGGCTGTGCATTAAAACTAATAATGTGGTAAATAATGTCCAGTTTCTTTCTTCACAGATCATTTTCCTTCGTAAGACTACCTTCGTAGCCTGGAGCCACAGGTATTACTTTTGCTTTGCTTGTATATCCATAGACGTGCATTGTTTGAATCACTAAAGACCACGATTTGAGCTAAACATCTTCTTTAACATTCATGTGAAGAAATAAAACACCTGCATTCTGTATCGTCTCAGGGTGAGTACAGTAAATAAACAGCAAACTTTTATTTTAGGGGGGAACTATCCCTTTAAACTTGTTGAGAGCACTTACAAATAATTGAACACTGTAAGTAAATAAGTATAATATTTAGCTTGGCAACTTTTTCCATGTTTCAAGAGTTCACACTTAGCTGATGATTGATAAGTAAAAAGCGTTTTTGGCATGCTGTTCATGGAGAGAGCCCTCGGAGGAGCCTTGAGCCGGATTGAACGATTGACAATATATATTTCGATATAACTTGTTAATACTTCCAGATTTAAAAGAGTATCCTGACAATGACTGAAGCCACAAAAATGAGAGGCTCAATTAAATTCCATAACTTTTCGGCTAATACATTTTCGGTGGTTGAAAATTCAGTACATCTCACTTTTAGATTCCTCTTGTTGCACATTTATGCTGTATGATTGGCTCTTATATCAACATAGTCAAAAAAGTCCAGAGCTTATCATTGTTATTGACATAAATATTATCGCGATTATCGCGATTGATAATAATGTTTATCAGCGCAGCCCTACTTCCTACTGTTAGGTCATGCGACGGGTGTGTGAGCTCAGGTAGATCTCGAGAGCTCCCCTTTTAGACAAGGAACAAGGGGAGGGAGTCAAGAAGGGACTCTTCAAGACAAAGATGGTTAAGGTAATGAGATCTGTCTATTTATGTGTGTTTGGATTCGTCTGATTGGTGTATCATGTCATTGCTCATGCAGGGCCAGCTGTGGTCAATCATAAGTATGTGATCATTTCAAAATTAGTACATAAATACACTTCACTTATTTTTTACTATTTTTTTTACCACTTGCATTTTACTTTCAAAACATGATACATATATACTCCTGTTCAGATGTGAGTTGGTAACACTGTTTTCGAAAAATGTTTATTTGATGATAATATAGGGTAAAATTGTGGAAAATCATTATAATTGTCCTAAAATGTAATTTACTCATGCAAAGCTCAATAATTAGAATTGGTACTTTAGCTATCAGTGGAACACAATCCTATTTTGTAGTTTAACCAATGCTGTAAACACTTGTGCTGCTTAAAATTTCTGAGAAAACCAAACCAAACAAAAACAACATTTATTTATTTATTTATTTATTTATTTATTTATTTATTTATTTATTTATTTATTTATTTATTTATTTATGTAAGCAACTGAAATGTTGTAATAATGTAAAACCACTTTTTTTTTGTTATGTTGCATTAAAAATAAATAAATAAATCCAACCGAGGGTCGTTATGGATACGTAACCCTGTTTACATTGCTGGAGAGCGCCAAATACATCCCAGGAGGTAAGTTTTTTTGCAGTCTTTGTTTTGCAAATTTACTAGAAGTCGCTGTGTTCGCTTTTTCAGATCTCATATTTTTCAAGTGCCATTCGTGCCTGCTGTTCTTACGTAAATCCACCAGAGGCTGCTGTCGACTGACTGACCGACCGACATCCCAACCACCCCATTCCCCAAACCCAACCGGTAGTGTTTTTTAAAAGCACAGATTGATCCGATCACCCCCTCCCTAAACCCAAGGCACAGTGTTTTCAAAAGCAATCCAGAAAAAGGAAAGCCCTCATGGCCGCCAGATTTTTTACAATGTTGTCAAATCTTACCCAAAATTCATACCCTGTTGTTTACTTGTTTATTTAATTTTTTGCCTTTTGTTTTTGTTTTACCTGCTTTCTGGAACAGTTCTTGCCAGACTTGAACCCCGTCATTGCGGTCAGAAACCATCAGCGCCCTGTAGCATTTGTTTTATAGACGAAATACAGCCATACCTAGCACTGGCTACATAATTCACGCTCTCCAGAAATGTATACGGGGGTACGTTTTCACAATGTGTGTTGAATAAATCAGGTTGTGGTCAAAAAAAGCTTGATTGCATAACTTTGCACTTGTTTTCTCCATTGCATTGATTGAAACTGTTTACAGCTAATAGCCATTCAGTGCGATAATATAATTTGCCCTAGCATTCATGCATTATTTTGTTAAAAATACTCAGCTATATGACTATATTTGTCTTTTTTTCTCTGTTTTCATACATTATCTCCATTCTGCAATTCTATTCTGGACATAAACTGACAAATGTGTATTGATCAATCACATAGGATCAATTTTGATTTCGTTTAGACTTGAACTGCTCCCTCTGGATTAGAACCAAAGCACATAGATCTGACTGGCATCGATAATTTGATTTGATAACGTCAGCGAGCTCGTTCCAATGACGGAAACTCGGAAATGTCACAGAGGTTAACAAAACAATTTAATTGGAAAAGTTGTTGGAGCACATGTCACTGAAGAGGCTGCGCTTAAGGACTGTATTATAACTCGGATGTTTTAATATAATTGCCACTTAAAAGCTCTGCTAGATTGCCCTTGTTCTTCAGAAACTGCTGTGATTGTTCAGAATATGATTATTTAATGAAAAAATCCTCCCGTTTATCAAATTTACAGCTCTTGAAACGAGAAACAGATTCCTTGGTGCTTATAAAAGCCCAGTGCTCAAAGCCAAGGGTGAGCTGTTTATCTGCTCAGGGGAACATGAGAGGTTACAGTCCTTCAGAGATGAGCTTTTATTATCTAATTCGGCTTGTTATTAAGATATGACCATGGTAGGGAAAATCTAATGGTGAACTCAAAGCATTTATGACCTTCATCAGTGAAAGTTTGTTGATTGGAATATGAGTCTAGGAAAGCAATGAAGTCGTGTAGTCATTAGAATGTCATTTAGAAATCTGAATGTCTGTGTTAAATGAGGCATCGCTGACCAAAAAAAAGAAAAAAAAAAGGCACTAACAAAACCGTACTCTTTGCTCGACTTCTTAAAGCCAACATCAAATTTTAATCTACCTTTTTAATACATTAACTAATTTTTTTGTTTAAAGATAATCAGTGCATAATATTTCAAATATTAAAAAAGTTTATAAAGGGGGAGCTTTTTTTCAGTCAAAAATTGCATGTACATTTCTCAATTGACTGTAAAACATAGGTCTCAAACTCAATTCCTGGAGGGCTGCAGTTCTGCACAGTATTGTTCCAACCCTGAACAAACACGGTTGATCCAACTAATGAAGGTGTTCATGACTCTTTGAAAGAGTTGGAGCAAAACTGTGCAGAGCTGCGGTTTGAAGGTAGTTTTTGTCAAGCAAATACAAATAGTGTGCAACAATTGGATGCAAGAAATTAAAGCTCTAATTATTTTCACATTTAAAGACGGATCAGAGCTCAGAGATTGTTAATTAATTGCACATGCCTTTGCTGAATCCATCAGTTTGCATCATTTCAGTTGACCTGTAAGCCAGCACCCACTTAAGGGGATTTACATCTATCCAAATGAAAATAGCAACAGTTCTTGACCCCAGTGAGTTACAAACAAAAATAGGAGGTATCATTTGGAAAGAAGACACTTTGATCTTTACTATGGTCCATCTAGCCAGTTCAATGCTAAAAAAAAATCTACCTTTTTAATACATTAACTTTATTTTTGTGTGCAAAGATAATCAGTGCATAACATTTCAAAATACAAAACAGTTTAATCAAATGAAAATTACTTAAATATAAACATTTCACATAAAAGCCCTAAGGGAGGAGTCATTTTTATCACTCAAAAATTGAATAAAAATTTAACAAATGATTGTAAAGCAACAACAAGTACATTAAAATAAGTTTGAATTTATTATGAAGTGTTTTTTTGTCAAACAAATAGTGTGCAACAGTTGGATGCTAGAAATTAAAGCTCTAATTACTTTATTCTTTAAAGACAGATCTGAGCTCAGAGATTGTGTAATTAATTGCACAGGCTTTTGCTGAATGCATCAATTTGCATTAATTCAGTTTACCTGCACGCCAGTACCCACTTATAGGGATTTACACCTATTTAAATTAATATATTAACAGTTCTTGACCCCATTGAGTCACAAACAAAAAATATGTGTCGTTTGGAAAGAAGACACTATGAGCTTTAATATAGTACGTATTTTTACATTAATGCTTTTCATGCATCTTTGCTTTTTTTTAATTTCCATTTACTTTACTTCAAATCAAAGTTTTTAATGTTGTGATTCCCCTAGTACATGGCTAGTTTTAATTTGCGACTTTGAATTATCATGCTCTAATTGTTAACTTAATCATTTCATTTAATCTAATCTAATAAATGTGCACTAAGCTATTTAATCAGTTACCCAAAGACCATAATGGTAACAACTCTTCCCTAAGAAAAATACTGAAAAACAAATTGAGGTAGAAACTATTTTAACTTTGAAACCATTAGAATATGATAGGTAACACATTAGAATATGATAGGTAACACATTAAAATGCATATTAGTAGTAGTAGTAGTAGTAGCAGTAGTAGTAGTAGTAGGAGTAGTAGTAGCAGTAGTAGTGTTAATAAAAAAATATAATTTCCAATTTGCAACCAAAGTATTTTTATGAATTGGTGGTTCATTCTGCTGTGGTGACACCAGTTAAATCAGGCACTGAGCCGAAGGAAAGTGAGCGAGTGAGTATTTTTATGATGTGCACCACTCAAGGATTCAACTCAACTTCTCTCTTCTGTGAAACATTAAAGCTTTTTTTTATTTGTCAAAATGTTTTTTATTTATACAATAAGTACATGAGGTCAGATATTGTCCAAAAGCAAACATTCTTTAAAGAGATAGTTCACCCAAAAATGATGATTCGGTAATCATTTAATGAAGTTTTACTTTACTGTTAAACACGAAAGAAGATATTTTGAAAAATATTGAAACCTGTAACCAACAGCTTTCATACTATTTGTTTTGTTTGTTTGTTTGTTTATTTAGACGTTATTTGTCCCAAAGGGAAATTAACGTCACAGCTGAGCTCTCCATACTATATGATAAATAACTACTATGGAAGTCAGTGGTTACAGGATTTTAGCTTTCATCAAAATGTCTCTTTTTTATAATTCACAGAAGAATGAAATTTATAAAAGCTTATAACCACTTGAGGGAGAGCAAATAGTGCGAGCTGTATGTAAATTCTTAATTTTGGGTGAACAGTCACTTTAAAATATTTACCATTTTTAACTTATTTTAAAATAAGTTACAAAGAGTCACAACAATGTGACTAAATATTGACAACATTGTGAGACGTGCAGTACTATGTATTATTAGGGGTGGGTTTATTGATTTGGGGGCGCTGCGCAATTTCAGCCATGACGCCAAATAGTCCAAAAATGCACCTTTTTAATCATAAAAACACCTCTTTTCTATGTTTTATCTTAACCCTCCTGTCGTGTTCACATTCTTACCCTTACTTTAGTGTTCCCGGTCAAAATTGACCGCTCTGTTTTAATCCTCTTATATTAGCACAAAAAAAACCAACAACATTCAACATTCTTTAGCTGTGAACAACGTCTCAAAGTAGTGTTTAACATGAATTTATAGAACTAGACATAAAATAACTGCAGTGAAAATACAAATAGGCACTAAAAACATTTAGAAAAAATTAACTATAGATGAACGTAAAATAGTTATGTTTCCTTGTGAGATCAGGCTAGAGGATCGGCACATAAGCGGGTAAAAGAAATGTGTACCTGCAAAAGACATTGTTCAGTCTGAAATGTGAGTGAGTTGGGGTGGTGTGTATGGGGATGTTTTGTGTCTAATGGATGAGTATAGTCTGGATACCCATTCATTTCCTATTGTGGTGACTTTTGTCCCGGAACACCACAAGTTTAACAAGGTTGATTAAAACACTCAAAATTGAACGAAAGATGTAATCATCTCTTTTATATGTTTAAATTCATAGTGTGGAGGATATCATAAGGCCTTGAGGCGATCAGATGTAAAACACAATATTTATGAGTGTTTTAAGTAAATCGGTCAGATTTGACCTGGAAATGACAGGAAGGTTGATGCACTATCTACATTTTAAATGATTTCATTCATTCATTTTCTTGTCGGCTTAGTCCCTTTATTAATTCGGGGTCGCCACAGCGCAATGAACCGCCAACTTATCCAGCAAGCTTTTACGCAGCGGATGCCCTTCCAGCCGCAACCCATCTCTGGGATTTTAAATGATTTAATTTTTTTAAAATGAATTTACAACTAAAATAGTCTAATAATTAAATCCAAAATAACAAATGTTTTTTTTTAAATTAAACTTTTACTTGATTTGACTGCTGGACTGCTCCATGAGTGCGGGTGTAAGACAAATGTTATTTTTGTAACAATTAAAATTCTTTCAATTTAGTTTGTTAGACGCTCACCCTACAACAATTATGATAGGAAATGGTAGAAGAATACAATGTTATAGGCATCATTTATATTTCTAGATATTTATTGGGGACCCAAAATTTCCTGGGGCCCTACTTACTTTGCTTATTGGTTAAATCCGCCCCTGACTATGATTTACAATACTATTACATATCTATTATCTCTTAATAATCCTACAGTATACAAAACACAACACAAGAGAATCAATCCTCTGTGGTTTCCATCCCCACATTTCCAATATGTCCCTAACAGGCTGTACTTCTTTCCCCTCTGTGACAGATCAGAGACCGCAGTTCAAAGGGGTTTTGACTCTGATCCTTTATGTCCTGTTGCTTGGCCAGTGTGAGAATCTGACACCAAGACATTCCTGCAAATTCTTCAGGGTATTCAGCAACCTGCTGACTGCAGTGTCTGCAAGGAGACCACTGATATCAATAACAATGCCATATCTGAAGGAGATAAGAATCGCAAATCAGCCAACAACAACAAAAAAGACTAAGTACAGGCAAGTTACTGAGCCACACACACACACATAGTCCAGGTCTACTCAGATGGCGGGCACATGTCCAGCGTAAACAGTCCTTTACTAGCGGGATGTTTTATTCATGAGCGCAAAGCCATCTCCACACATGAGCTATTATATTTCTCAACCCTCATTTATAGCTCTCATGTGCGACGCCCAGATAACAGGGGAAAATTGCCTGGAGGGCTGAGACGACACCGCAGGAAGTAACGCCGGCTATCATAACACCCAGCTGGAGGGATGACAGAGAAAGAGACATTTATCAACGCAGCAGAGGCACCTTTCAACACACGCCATGTACATCTCTATGCAGTGGCACACCTTCACAATCACTACAGCGGCCCACGTTAGGATACAAATCCAGGATATTTAGGGGTGTAACTGAAAGAGGTGAAGCTCAAGACGGAAAACAAAACAACAGCAGCAGCCAGGCACACACACATACACACCTTGCTGTGTCACTGATCACTGCTTTTGGGAACTGTGGGAAAGCATGTGCACAGAATACTTACAGATTTTTTTCCATAGAAAAACATTTAGGTTGAAATAGTTTGGGGTTGTTCACACCAAACTGTGTCGCTTGTATTCTTGTGTGAAACACAGTATTTTGAGTTGAATTAATGGTGGTGATGGATGAGGAGATTCCCTCCCAAAATGGAAAATCGCTATATAAATATAAGGATTTATTATAATTATAATTATTATTATTATTAGTAGTAGTAGTATTAGTATTATTCCGTAAACTTATTATTATTATTATTATTATTATTGAATTAATTAACTTTTAGTGCTCAGAAAAAAATCAACCAATCTTTAATATCTAAAACATGTCTAAATAAATAAATACAAAAATGATACTCCTCAAAATGTATACATACACACAAGTATATATGTATATATAAACACAAAATATGTATATATACACATTTTGGAATGTTTACATGCTATCAGACCTTTATAATCGTAAAACAGTACATCCAGAGACATCCCAGCAGACACACATCATAAGACATTAATATTAGGTTAGATTTAGGTCACCAGTGTCTAAGGACAATGTTTTTTTAACGTCTAATAACGAGGTGAAATGACGTTGGTATTTGGATGATTTTAGATTGTGTTGGAAAGAGACCAATATCCAACATCCAGCCAACATCTTAAACATCATATTCATGTCAAATACTGACACTTATTTGTCGGGTATGGCAACCAAAATCCAACGTCTGATTAATGTCATATTGGTAATGTCTACATAACATCAAGTTGTAACATGATTAGACGTTGATATTTGGTTGTTTTTAGGTTGCATTGGAAAGTAACCAAAATTAACATCTGTCAGATGTTGGACATTGATGTTCTGATGAACGTCAATCCAATTTTCATTTTCCAACAAAATGCACGTTGAGGTACAAATTCAGTCAAAACTCATGTTGACGTCCTGTGCCTGCTGGGATGATAGTCATTCATACAGGTTTGGAACGATATGAGGGTGAATAAATCATTAGGGCTGCACGATATTGGAAAAATCCAATATTGCAACATTTTTTTTTTCCACAATAATTATTGTGACATGAATAAAGTGTTAGAAAATGATTTGAATAGGTCTATTTGATGATTTTCTGGGGATTCTAACAGTATTCAGATACACAGGGCGGACTTAGTGATTTGGGGGCCCTAAGCAATCACAGGTATATAGAAACTCAAAACACTCTCTTTCTCTATATATAAAAAAATTTCGCAGTAGATTAATTTTTATTATATATTTTTTGTAAATAAACTGCATGTTAAAAATATATTTGAAGTGGAACCTTTATCTTCTTAATGTAAAATTAAATCAAATAAATTCACAAATAAAAAGCAATTTCATGTACAATTAATTAGCCATATTTGTGATTAGATTTTAATATTTGCATGTACAGAAGGAAAGCTCCACTATTCTGGTATATACACGATTATAGACAGATTTTACAATATATGAAAGAACATTTTTTAAAAAGCTAAATAAATAATATAGGCTTCTTAGCATTAGTCGGGGCCCTAAGCAGCTGCTTATCGCACTTGGTTAAGTCCGCCCCTGCAGGTACAGAAATTTAATAATCACAATGCAAACTTCTTACTTCGTTTTGTCTTGTTTCTAGTCTAAATATCCAAAATAATCTTAGACCAAGTAAAAATAGTATATAGTTTTCACTATCATCAAAAAGTAAGTGACAATTAAGAGTTAAGGAAATTATCTGCCAATGGGGTGAGTAAAGTAATCTTGTTTTCACTTTGAAATGTAGATATTTGGACTAGAAACAAGACAAAAATTCTAAGAAATGTTTTTTAGCATAAATCATATAAATTACATATACATACAGTGATTAAATACAATTCTGTAGCTCCTGGTCAACTATAATTCAGATTGGACATTGCGTATCTTTACGATGTGACTATTGCGGATGCCCACATTGCGATGCTGAAACGATATATTGTGCAGCCCTAGAAATCACTACACATTTTTAGTGAACTACTCCTTTAACCAGACAGATGTGGAAATAAGCTTTAGACCTGTTTTAAAAGGCTCCCCGGTATACATAATGGATGTTATGAAAAAGTTGTGCTTGTTTGCGGAGTGCTGAAATGCTATTTGTGAAGGCAGTCGCTGTCCATGGTGCTGAAAGAAACAGCATGCTCTTTTGAGACACACAGTTTAACATGCTTCCTGTTTCTTTGCGTGTGTGTTACATCTTTAGGCTTTCATGACACACTGCTTGCTATTTACCTGTAATTGATTGTCCCATATACATCCAAACCTCAACAGTGGAAAATAACTGGCATCCATAAGCATGCTTACAATCTGAAGCATCCTATCTAAAATATAGTTTTACTAATAAGAGACTTGTGTTTTGAATCATGAGTCTTTCACATATGTTTCTATAAAATCATCACATAGTACAATGAATACGAAATTCATTTTGATCTGCTTCTTGCAGTCTACAAAACGATATGATTCACAGAGATTACACATAGTTTCACATTCACTTGCAACGTGGTTATACACAAGCACATCCGAGACGTGTATCTGATGATAAACCTCACAGCCAAAGAATACATCATTCACAGATTAACATTTCAAAATCGCCTTGCTTTTATTGCAAACACACACTCACACACACACATATATATGCTGTAAGGTTTGATTTCGTGTCCTTATATACCTGCAAAGGAGAGAGTCTGTTCATCTTCGGTGAAAGCAAAGACGCACTGATTGATATTTCCCCCAAAGAAACAAATTATTCCCTTCATAGACACCTCAATTTGCACGATCTACGTGAAAAATGAGCACATCCAAAAATCACTCCACCTTAAAATCATCTGCAAAAGTATAAGGCATTTAAAAAAGGAAAAGAAAAACCAGCAAAAATAAACAAACGTGACAGGTAAGCTGCAAGAAAAGTTTCCATTAAAACGTCACCAGGTCTCAAAATGACTTTCGGGTAAAGAAAAGACCAAAATAAAAGCAAATGCTTCGCTCGGTGACATCAAAATCACAAAACTCTCATGAAACAACACCGCAAAATACAAGCAAAGCACGTCTACAGCAAAAGTCTACGGCAGAGAACAAAAAAGGAAAAAGGGTTCAAAACAAACATCATCGTACATACGTAAAAATGGACCCGCCAAGGCCATTTAAAAACCAGTTGCACGATTTCACACGACTGCAAGCACGTACTTGGCCACAAGTACTGAATAGCCCCGACAGGAATCACTGCATACTAAAAACTTGAGGTACGGATGGAAAAACGCCTCAAAACAACACTTTTTCAAATCTCAACGCTCAAACCCCAGCAAAAGGAGAGAGAAAAAAAATAAAAAAGAGCAAGTGAAAAGACAAAAAGGGTTACAAAAAGGCCTGGAAACGTACTCACCGAGAGGGAGTAAAATGTTGCGATAAAAATGCGTTATGGCACAAAACACAGTATGGCGAATGAAGCGCGTTCTCGGTCTGTGAGCCCTCGCTGCTGTCACGTGACTGCTGCTGCCTTGAGCGGCGGGAAGAGGAGCTGACAGGAGACGCCGTTAGTTAGTCGTTATCATTCCACACTGAGAGCCTTTCTGTGATTCTCCCGTTGTGTTTTTACCGTCTCTTTTAAGCTCGCGGAGCTCCCATGATGTCAGACTCAACGTAACGTCTAAAGAGAGCCTCGTCTCTTTTTTGTTCTTGCTGTTCGTCTTTCTGTTTTGTGACGATATACAAGTAATGTGTGCGCGCGCACGCGTGAGATATTACATCGCGGGTAATGTCGTTAATAACGTCACGAAATGCTGATTTAGTTCCGTGTTGTTGCTTTTTCACGGACGTTTATCTGATGCAAATGCCACCGTGTAGCATCAGTGCATTCCTCCTGTAACATTTATCTCGTCTAAATGAAGGAGCAGGACTCTCCTTCTCTCCTCTTCTTCTCCATATGGGAAAAAGATGTGTAGACCATAGTGAAATGCAATGAAACATTAAAAAATCCATTGCTAACTGGCCGTTGGATGAAAAAAAAAATCCTTCATGTTGCATACAAAGAAACATTGTTCTGAGGTAAGATATTGGAAAGACTGTCTAAATCAGCTGAAGTAATGATTACCAAAGTTAACTTCATGATTAAAATTTAAAAACTGTAAAAGACTGATAAGATAGATAGATAGATAGATAGATAGATAGATAGATAGATAGATAGATAGATAGATAGATAGATAGATAGATAGATAGATAGATAGATAGATGCAATGAAACATTGAAAATTCCATAAATAAACTGGTCGTGGGGGTGAAAAAAATCTTTCATGTTGCTTACAAAGAAAACATTGTTCTGAGGTAAGATATTAGCAAGACTGTCTAGTTATCTCCATGATTAAAATGTTAAGTCTGTGAAAGAAACTGATAAGACAGATTAATACCGAACTTAACTAAACCGAACTTCAACTCTGAAAACTGGACTGACAGTTTCAATTTACTAGAACGTCTATGTTAAGCTGCTTTGACACAATCTACATTGTAATAGCGCTATAGAAATAAACATGCATTGAATTGAATAAGTAGACAGACAGATAGATAGATAGAAGGTAAAATTCCTCCATCATGGAAAGAGGCTATAATTACCGTTATTTTAAATGAGAAAAAGGATAAGGAATATTGCCAAAATTGCTTAATACAGGTTACAAAATATACAATTCTATTTTAGCATCTCAAATACTAGCATTCTCACTGGATTTGCTAGAGGAGAACTAAACAGGATTTGTAAAAGGCAGTTTCATCTAAATAATAAGACTCATTAAAATAAACTTCCTGTTGCCCTAATAAGTCTTGATGGAGAAAAGTCTTTTGACAGAGTCAGTCGGGAGTTTCTGTACTTGGCATTAGAAAAGACGGGCTTTAGATGGTCCAGTGGATAAAGTCATTATATCAAAATCCAACAGCAAGAGTGAGAATCAAAAATGTTGTCTACAGATAGGAAGTGGACAAGGATGCTGTCTTAGTCCTTCTTTTTTTGCTTTTTATTAAGAATTGTTGGCTCATTTAGTTAGGCAGCATTCAAAACATTTTGTACATTTCAGTTTTCACCTAAAAACAATGAGGCACTTGTTAATATGGCTACATTTTTCCTTGGTGTTGCATAAGTTTTAGTAATGCCTAAATATTTTATTCATAATGTTTTATTATTTGCATTTTTTCATTGGCTTGCCACCCATCACCTTGGATTCCAGCTAATTGGCAATCAGAGTTGCATAAACATAGCCAGTATGCACTTGTTTCAACAACTACCAGTTAAAGAAAGGGTTATACATCTTACTTTTCGGATTGAAGTTAGCCCAATTTACCTTTTGTAACTTAATTTAACAGATATGAGCAGTCTTTAAGGGAAAAAAATAGGTAACACTTTATTTTGATGGTCTATTTGAGTATTATTAGACTGTCTGCTTAATATCTGTTGATACTGCTCCTGCAACAGATATTTAACTGACTATAAGAAACTAACCCTAACCCCAACCTAACAGTCTACTTATAATCTAATGAGAATTAGTTGGCATGTAGAAGCAATGTAACTTAATTCAACAAATGGACCATCAAAATAAAATGTGACCAAAATGTATATGGCTAACTTTTTATGACTAGCCTAAGTGTTTTATATAACTGGCCGCTGATGTCAAAGTAGGGCTGAATGATTTGGCGAAAATGCAATCTCGATAACTATTTTCCATATTGAATGATACTGATATACATGTCTATATAAGTTGTTAATGCTTCCAGATTTAAAAGAGTACCCCTACAATGACTAAAGCCACAAAAAATGGAGTGTCCATTAAATGGCATAACATATTTAGGGATGATACATTTTCAGTGGCCAAAAATTCAGTGCATCTTTAATATCAACATGCCTCTAGATTCCCATTGTTGCACATTTCTGCTGTGTGTTTGGCTCTTAGATCAATATAAAGTGAAAAGTCCAGAGCTTATCCTTGTTATTGACCTATGTCGAAGTTACTGGCTACATGAAGAGCAAACAAAAGTGTTCTATAATAAAAAAGCCTTGCTAAATGAGTTTAAATAAATGCTTTGATGGTGCTTGAGATACTGTAAGCTCTCAAACATTCAATCTTATAAGAGGATTTACATTCAGCTACTGTCATTTAACATAACACAATTCATAGATAAGTTAATATAACGTATAAACATTGGTTGTAAAACACTGAAAAAAAATATAGCAAACTAGGACATGGTGAAGCACGTCCTAATACACGATGGCATGCTGAGTCTGAACAATCCATGCATAATACAGGCGCTGTGATGGAGTTTGTAAGCTTATCATGCCTGACCAGGTAGAACATGCGAGACACACTGCAGAGAACATGCAGGCTGATAGGTTGTTGCAGTGCCTTTTTCTTTTTTCTCCTTAAGTTTCCGGAGCCTGAGTTGCCCTTGAGCATTTACTCTGATGGCATTGGTCCAAAGGCCTTTCTTTTTTTTTTTTCAGGGGACCAAGCCAAGAAATACATGCACAGCCTTGGACTGAGCAAACATGTCCAGTGATTTGGTATTTTATGAACTCATTGCTAGATGTGAAGCATTGATGGCCGTCCACAGCTCATTAACTCAACCTTCAGTTTGCCAATAACCGCAAGTGTCATTAGGAGCAGTAAGATGCGCAACTTGTTATGAACTGCAATACCCTACTGTCAGATTCAATCGCTAACATCCGTCCCTTCCAAACCATGAGTCAATGGCAGGAAAATACACTGTAAGAAGCCGATGTTTATCACGCGAGGCATTATTGGCCTGCTCAAGAATTCCTCAGCAACCTCCACCTAGTGAAATATTAATCAATAAATGTGTATGCATTATTTATCAGCTGATTCAAGAAATCGGGCGTCCTTTTTTGGTGCTGCGGTAAAATAGCAAACGTATAAATATCAGGATAGAGGGAAAGAAGCGCATTCTTTTGTGCTTTGTGTGTACATTGTGTTCGCTGACAGATCATACGTTATTGCGTTTGTTCTGCTGGCTTTAATACAGCACTGCGGCTCGCTCCCACAATTCTGTGTAGTAAATCAAAGGGGGACTGGATGAAACTCTGCAAATATTTGCAAATCTTTTTTGTAATGAAATTAACACAAAGTCTGACAGCGCAAGTAGAGCACATGCTTCTTATTTCAGCTCATCAGAGCAGGCTTTATGCATTCTAATCTCCATTGTTCAGCCAGATGAAGTTTGGGAATATTTCTAGGCAATTATTTCAGAAATGCAGTGATCTCAGCGTATGGTTACGTAAGAGCGAGTTTCAGCACTAACACTCGAAGCTGCCAAAGAACACAGCGGGTGACACGGTGGCTCTTGGTCAGCGCTTTTTATTGTTTCATGGTGGACTGAGTTTATCGCTGCATTTTAAATTTCTGTAACACAGCTCTAAAGCCCCCGGCCTGGCATACACTAACCGGACTTTTTTTCCATGAGCGATTTATATGCAACTTCAGAACATACAGTAGGATGATTCGTATTTTCTAGGTTGCTGCCTTTCAGCAGCGCTGGAGTCATGCAATTGTTTACTATAGTTTAAAAACAGATTGATGATTCATTTTTAGAAATGCGTGCCTTGCACAGACAGATGGCTTCTTCTCCGCAGGGGTGTTTTTGTTTGTTTTATTTTTTATCTTGCTTACCAAGTAGCTTTTTCTCACTTAAGGGAATTCTTCGGGTTTTTTTCTCATCATTGTTGGCCCCGTTTCGCTTTCTCTGAATTAAGGTATGGGCTCTCTGTAAAGTTTCTTCATTGCTAAACCACTTTTTAAAGAGGTCATGAGGTAGGAAATGGAATTCTCCTTGTTCTTGTGACATTTGAGATCAACTACTACACATATGAAAATCTACTACTATAAAAGCTCCTGTATGTTTCAAAACTAAAAATGTTCATTCATTTTCTTTTTCGGCTAAGTTCCTTTATTAATCTGGGGTCACCACAGCGGAATGAATCACCAACTTATCCAGCACGTTTTACGCAGCAGATGCCCTTCCAGCTGCAACCCAGTACTGGGAAGCACCCATACACACTCATCCACACACACTCATACACTATGTCCAATTTAGTTCATCAATTCCCCTTCAGCACATGTTTTTGGATTTATTTATTTTTTTGCACCTGGAGGAAACCCACACGAACACAAGAAGAACTTACAAACTCCACACAAATGCCAACTGACCCAGCCAGGACTCGAACCAGCGACCTTTTTGCTATGAGGGGATTGTGCTACCCACTACGCCACCATGCCACAACTAAAAACGTACTCACAGTAAAAGAAGGACGCTAGATGTTGCACGGTGGCTCAGTGGTTAGGACTGTAGCCACACAGCAAGAAGGTTGCTGGTTTGAGTCCCAGCTAGGCCAGTTGGTATTTCTGTGTGGAGTTTGCATGTTCTCCTTGTGTTCATATGGGTTTTCTTTAGGTGTTACGGTTTCCCCAATAGTCCAAAGACGTGATATAGGTGAATTAGGTGAACAAAAATGGGCTGTAGTGTATGGGTGTGTTTGTGAATGAGTGTGTATGGGTGTTTCCCAGTCCCGGTTTGCGGCTGGAAGGGTAAAACATGCTGGAACAGTTAGCAGTTTATTCCGCTGTGGCAACCTCTGATAAATCAGAGACTAAGCAGAAGGAAAGTAATGAATGAAAGTTATTATAATATGTTAATCCAGTGGTTCTCAAACTTTTTTCACCAAGTACCACCTCAGAAAAAAATTGTCTCTCCAAGTACCACCAAAATGAGCAGTGTTAAAATACAGTAGCGTAGTAGGCCTAATTAGGCAGCTACAGCACTGCACAGTTCAAAAACAAGGCAGAATAATCCCTATTATTATGAATATTTATCTTTGTCAGCCTTTAAACATTGTAAAAATTTGAACTTTAACAATGACCTGTGCTTACAGGTAAAAAATATATAAATAATGTTTAACCTGGAAATGTTCCTTGGACCTCATAAATATAAGCTCTATGTGATCATAATCATACATAAAAAGTTTTGACTTCTTTGTACTGTATATATTTGAAATCTAAACATCAACTTGTATTTTAAATATATGATTTGTGTTTTGTGCTTTGTGTTTTAGAAAAGCCAGTCATTAACCCATATCTGTCCACATTGTAATAGAAAAATACGGGATACGCCCCCAACTACCGTTACAAATATGAGGAGATTAGCTTCAAATATTTTCCCAGAGATGGGTTGTGGCTGGAAGGGCATCCGCTGCGTAAAAACTTGCTGGATAAGTTGGCGGTTCATTCCGCTGTGGCGACCCCGGATTAATAAAGGGACTAAGCCGACAAGAAAATAAATGAATGAATGAATAGCTTCAAATACATACCAAACATTAGAAAATTGAAAATAAAAAACAGGTTTAGCTTATTAAAATCAATTTTCTGATCACATCAATGTTATCGCATGGGTCAAAGAGTTAAAAATTTGTTAATTTTTTTAACTTAAATTATTCAGCGGTACCACTAGAACAAAGCCTGCGTACCACTAGTGGTACACGTACCACAGTTTGAGAACCACTGCGTTAATCTGTTATTTTTTTAGTTATACAGAGTTTAACATATTATTTTAGTCCATTTAATTGATGTAAATTGAGATGACTAGAAAAGTTAAGTTTGAAAAGTCAAAAGGCAACAAAAATATTTACAGTGCTCTTTTACAGAAACTGTGTTGCCAAAATGTCTAATTTCAGAGATTCAACGCATACTTTGCCTTTTTAGCTCCATCCACAAATTTTTACATATTGTAATACAACAGTAAATAGTAAACAGGCACAAAAGCAGAATTACTTGACTGAAACCTCAGCAGATTATACAATACAATGTGCACTGCCAAGTGGAGGAAAAATAGAGTCTTTGTATTGTCTTTCCTGAGATCCTAATACTGACATGACTACAGCAGACATGACCATTGTTGTGTCGTGTTGCAGTATTTTAAGAGCTCAGAAATAAAACTGGGCATCATTTACTGTCAGGGATTTTTCATGTTTGCCACCCTGCATACATACAGTGAAACAGATTCACTGAGTTGAATGGGTTTTACTGTCTTGCACTGCACCACTTGCCTCAGGTGAAGATAGAGGCTAAGATCAGAAAAGAGTGTTATAGACACAGCAGTCCACAGTGTACTTCAGCTATTATGTAGGGATGCACCGAATGTTCAGCAACCAAAATTATGCACTTTTGCTGTTCAGCTGATTCAGTGGAAAGACAGAAGCCATTTGAACATACTGAACAGTGGTGTTTTTATTATGTTATTCCCTATTCTTGCAGAATTAACAAATGTTTTAAATGAAGAGGCTGAAATACAGTAAATACAACTGTAAGTGCACACTTAGAGGCCATCAACACAATTTAGTCAGACTCTGAATATTTTATGAAAATAAATATATATAATTATATATACACACACTACCTGTCAAAAGTTTAGGGTCTGTAGATAAGATTTTTAAATGTTTTAAAATAAGCTTCTCCTGCTCACCAAGGCTGCATTTTTTTAATCAAAAATACAGTAATAATTTAATAATTTATTCCAGTGATTTTAATGATGCATTTTCAGCTTCATTACTCTAGTCCTCAGTCACATTATCCCTCAGAAATCTCTCTTAATATTTTATTATTATTATTATTATTGTTATTATTATTATTATTATCATTAGTAGTAGTAGTAGTAGTAGTAATGGTAATAGTAATAAAAGCAATAATGACTAGAGTAATTTGAAACTACATACAATAAGTAATAAATAAATATTTAATAAATAAGTATTTAATTTTTTTTTTTACATTTAATAAAAAAAATCGCCTTGAAGAACAGAATAATTTTATTAACTGACCCCAAACTTTTGACTGTATATATATATATATATATATATATATATATATATATATATATATATATATATATATATATATATATATATATATATTAAGGACTTCATAATGCGATCCAATTTTAATTCTGGAAGTTTTATTTTTATTTCTATATAGTCTTCTATTGACTGTGCAAAATATGCCTTTCCAACTTTACATTTCAACCAGAACTTTTGTTTCTTTGCCTTGATTATAATTGGAATCGATGCATGACAGTACAGCCATCAAAAAAAAAATCTTTATTTTATTAATTAACAAAATAAAACTTCAGATTGAGCAAGCTCTGAAAAAAAAAACACTGAAATGTCAGATTACAAAGAGCAGTTATAAAGAACAAACAGTTCTTATTATGAAACATTATTTTTCATAACCTTTTAACAATGAAATGTTTTCAAAGTTTTTTTTTTCTCAATGTTCTTTTCAAGTTTGTCCATGTTTGTTTAAATAAAGCAGCAGCATACGTACTTGTTAAGGCTTATTATCTTTTGTTTCTAGTAGGGATGCACCGATCAGGATTTTGCAGCCTATACCAGTGTTGCCCCCAGAAAATTTTCTTAGGATCTTAAATCTTGGGGTGGCACACACAAAAAAATATGAATTCAGTGTAGTGTTATATTTCTGTTTCTGGTAAATGAAATAATGCGGGTTAATTAATTTAATTAATTACTCTTGAAATATCGCAATTTATTCCTGAAAAATCAATAAATTCTAATTCAATAAAATAAAAAATCTATATTTAGTTCAAAAACACTTTTCACATATATAAATAACTTTTCAGTTATTTTTCACATACTTTCATTGTACAGCATACAGTATATGCCATGTCTAACATTAATAAAGACTAATGAATTAATTAATAAAAGAAACAAATGAACAAAAGGCATTACTATATACACACACACTCACAATACATACTCTAGTAATATAATTCATCCATATTCCTTTTTGAGCCACAATATTATTAATACAGCTTCTTCTATTCATGTACTGTACCTTAGGGTAAATATTAAATTGCAATTGTGGTCTATTAAAGGTGTGTGCGTGCTGTCAACTTTGATCGGGGAGGGGGAGGGTCAGTGAATCAGCTACATCAGTAGCACCAATCAGTCCACAATAATTTAGTGGCTACTATTTATTGATTAATTGATTGATTGATTGAAATATTGTAAATTTACATTTAAATTAATAATATTAACAGCAAAATCAATAGGGGGGAGGGGGGGGGGGGGCACAGGGGTGGCCGTGGGGGCGCCGAGTTCCGATTGGCCGAGAACCGATTAATACCGAGTACCAATTCTAATGCTTTATCCTTAATAATGCATCCAGCACATTTTCCCTTTAGGTATGAAAAATCTCACCTTTAGGTATGAAAAATCTCACCTTACCTAAGAGCATAAATTAAGAATGCTGCATATAATACCATAAACAAGTCTCTTATAACCATTTAGGTGTGAACTTCGGCCAGCAGCTAGCTCTCTGCAACTCTCACATGGTCGCCCACTAAAGCTAAACAGGCCTGCGCCCGGTCAGTAGCTGGATGGGACCACATGGGAAAGCTAGGTTGTTGCCAGAAATGGTGTTAGTGAGGCAAGCAGGGGGCGCACAACCAGCGGTCTGTATGGGTCCTAATGCCCCAGTATAGTGACGGGGACTCTATACTCCTCAGTGAGTGCTGTCTTTTGGATGGGACGTTAAACCGAGGTCCTGACACTCTGTGGTCATTAAAAATCCCTGGATGTCTTCGAAAAAGAGTAGGGGTTTAACACTGACATCCTGGCTAAATTTGCCCACTGGCCTCTGTCCATCACGGCCTCCTCTCTACCAATAAGCTGGTGTGTGGTGTGCGATCTGGCGCAAAATGGCTGCCACCGGGTCATCCAGGTGGATGCTGCACACTGGTGGTGGATGAGGAGATTCCCCCCTGTGTATAAAGTGCTTTGAGTGCCCAGAAAAGCGCTATATAAATGTAAGGAATTATTATTATTATAATTATTATTAATTATTTAGTCTAATTATTTATACTAATTAAGTATTAGTCCCTTATTTATCAGGGGTTGCCACAGTAAATGAACTGCTACAGAAAATAACATTACACAGATATAAAAATTGGTAAGAAAAGTTACAAACAATACAATGTGGAAACATTGCAAATGATTAAATAAGAATTCAACATGTCTCAAGAAAAGGTTTGGAGCTTTAAATACAAACCTAATACTTCTTTTGTAAAAGGAAATAAGCCTATAAACTACTGTTTATTGCAATAAGTATATTAAAAGGCATTATTATATTAAATATTCATGTTAAAAAAATTATTTAAGTTTTTTTTTTATCAGTGTAATTTTTAAAATAGTGTACTTCAGCATTGACTATGCTATTGTGTCACTTGCTTTGTCTGTTACATATTGTTTAACATATACTGAGGATTTATGCAGTTTAAACCACATGTAGCATACTCTTCTCATCACAGTAGCATCCACCTATAATTTTTATATGCAAAACTATTATCCAGTCATAGTGAGCGTTTACTTTCAAGTCTTAAACGTTGCAAAAGTATCCTAGAGAGAGGCAAAACAGGATAAATAGCCTGTTTCTTTGCCATTTCTTGAGTAATGTAAAAATCATTCTGACATTATAAGCAGACCTCAGAGAGCGTTAAAACATTCTTAAACAGGCAGATAGTGACCTTTTTAAAATCATCATATTTGTAAATCGCATTTAAGTCCGAACACGTTTTTAACTGGTATTTTGTGTCCTGTTTGATCAGGTTATATGCTCACTGGTGGAAAATGATAAAGCAAGTCCAGCTGACTAAAAGGAGCAGCACAAAGTGTCATGAATGCGACAAATGGAGGCTGGCGTCACCTTCACCTCCCCCTCCGCTTGGCCTTGAGATCAGCAGGGTGATGTTTTCCAGAGCTGACTTTTCTTTATTAAACATGGATGGCGCCAAACATGCTGTGCTGAAGAGCCAGGGTTTGGTCGTTCGTCTGTCTTAAGGTAAAAAGCGCACATATTAAATGTTAATAAACGACTGCAAAGACACAAGCCTGAAGGCATCTCCCTGGAGCGGTACCAGCAAAGCCAATTACGTCCGCCGACTCAACCTGCACCACTGGACCATCATGGGAAATTACGATGACTTGACCCTTCGATTGTCATTTAACTTACACTTCCTTAATGGACTCATAAAATTTGTCTTATCTGTTAATGGCCTGTTAGTGTCGTGAAATAGAAGCTCGAGGGAAAACGCATCCGAACTGCAGCAGGTAGAAATATGTCAAAGTTTCTCCCACAGTTTAAATGGAGACATTTATTCCAAACAAATGGATGTTTTGTCTGTCCTTGATCTTGAATGTAAAAAATGCTGTCTTCGCTGACTTCAAAATAACACCGACTTACTCCTAAGGTTGCAGTAGTTTATGGGAATCTGTGTGTAGGAGAGCCCAGGTTTGTGCAATGTAGTCTCTTCTGTTTTTTCTTAAAGTAAAAAATAAAATAATGAAAAATATTTTTATTGAAAGGAAGAAAAAACAAAAGAGAAATCAAAATTACTTATTTAAAATAATATATGAAACATACATTAACCGGTCACTTTATTAGGTACACCTTAGTGGTACCGGGTTGGACCCCTTTTGCCTTCAAAACTGCCTTAATCCTTCGTGGCATAGATTCAACAAGGAGTTGGAAATATTCTTCAGAGATTTTGGTCCATATTGGTGAGATGATAGCATCACGTAGTTGCTGTAGATTTGTCAGCTACACATTCATGATGTGAATCTCCTGTTCCACCACACCCCAAAGGTGCTCTATTGAATTGAGGTCTGGTGGCTGTGGAGGCCATTTGAGTACAGTGAACTCATTGCCATGTTCAAGAAACCAGTCTGAGATGAGTTGCGCTTTATGATATGGTGCCTTATGCTGCTGGAAGTAACCATCAGAAGATGGGTACACTGTGGTCATAAACGGATGGACATGGTCAGCGACAGTACTTAGGTAGGCTGTGCCATTGGCAGGATGCTTAATAAATACTAATGGGCCCAAAGTGTGGCAAAAATTATCCCCCACACCATTTGTTAATGACAAATTCTGACCCTACCATCTGAACGTCGCAGCAGAATTCGAGACTCATTAGACCAGGCATTGTTTTTCCAATCTTCTATTGTCCATTTTTGGTGAACCTGTGCGAATTGTAGCCTCAGTTACCTGTTCTTAGCTGACAGGAATGGCACCCGGTGTGGTCTTCTGCTGCTGTAGGCCATCCACCTCATGGTTGGACGTGTTGAGCATTCATAGATGCTCTTCTGCAGACATCGGTTGTAACGGGTGGTTATTTGAGTTACTATTGCCTTTCTATCAGCTGGGAACAGCCTGGCCATTCTCCTCTGACCGCCGGCATCAACAAGTCACTTGTGCCAACAGAACTGCTGCTCACTGGATATTTTCACTATTTCAGAATATTCTCTGTACACCCTAGAGATGGCCGTGCATGAAAATCCCAGTAGATTAGCAGTTTCTGAAATACTCATCAGCCCATCTGACACCAACAAGCATACCAAGTTCAAAGTCACTTAAATCACCTTTCTTCCCCATTCTGGTGTTCGGTTTGAACTGCAGCAGATCGTCTTGACCATGTCTACATGCCTAAATGCATTGAGTTTCTGCCATGTGATTGGCTGATTAGAAATTTGCGGTAACGAGCAGTTGGACAGGTGTACCTAATAAAGTGGCCGGTGAGTGTATATGCACAATGCCTTGTCTTAATTTGCATACTTACAAAGTCATGTAAGTGATGTCATGTCAAGTCATGTCGCCTCACAGCAAGAAGGTTGCTGGTTCGGGTCTCGGCTGGGTCAGTTAGCATTTCTGTGTGAAGTTTGCAGCTGGCAGGGTATCCGTTGTGTGAAACATATGCTAGATAAGATGGCAGTTCATTCCGCTTCATTTAAAAATTAATGAAATAACGAATAATACTTTAAAATGAGCAGTCAAGCTGACAATGTTTTTGTTTTTTGTCCTATAATACAAAAAAAAGCATCCAAATAAGATATTGTTCCAAATATTTTCCAAATATTGTTCATTCATTCATTTACTCTCCCTTGGCTTACTGCCTTATTTATCAGGGGTCGCCACAGCGGAATTAACCAACAACTTTTCCAGCAGCGGATAACAATCCAGCCACAACCCAGTACTGGGAATTATCCAATTCACCTATAGTCCATGTGTTTGGACTGTGGGGGAAACCGGAGCACCTGGAGGAAAACCACACCAACATGGGGAGAACATGCAAACTCCACACAGAAATGCCAACTGACCCAGTCGTGACTCGAACCAGTGACCTTCTTGCTGTGATGCTAACCACAATGCTAACCACTAAGCTACCGTTCTGCCCAATATTGTTTATATTGACATTTAAAAAATAATATACAAATAAACATGCACACTTGCCTAAGAGTGTGTGTATGTGCGTGCGTGCTTGCGTGTGTGTGTGTGTGTGTGTGTGTGTGTGTGTGTATATATGTGTGTGTATATATATATATATATATATATATATATATATATATATATATATATATATATATATATATATATATATATATAGATAGATAGATATATATGTATGTATATATATATATATATATACACCCAAAAAGATATATAAGGACTGCAGTAATCAGTTCCTGGAAATTCCAGCAGGGACTGAACTCATAATCTTTCAAAATGAAGAAGGATTTAGAGGATCTGGGATTCGTATCTTGCATCAGTATTGCTTTAATAAATGTTACCTGCGGGAATCTAAACAAATAACCTCACAAACAAGCGGATGAGGTTGGTGAGATGTGGCCAGACTCAATGAATGATTTATAAACCCTTACGAGAGAGTTGAAAGAGCAAAAAAGCAAAAGAAAAAAAGCACCAGTGAAGCCTCTTCTGAAGTGTGCTCTACTTCCAGTGCATTGCAGCAATTGACTTGTCCCTCCCTAAACTTGCACCTACAATTGCAACAAGACAGTTTGAGGCGTCTGTGAGAAAATCCTCATATTACATTCAAGACCTTTTCAGCCCCTCCAGCTGTCTGACGCTTGACACCGCTCTCAGACTCCAACGCTTGCTTCTGCCCAACGCCACGCTTTAGCCCTGAGATTCAACTAAAATACATCGTGCTCTTAAGCTTGTAAATTAGAGAGCTCTGGTTATGACAGTTTTCATCAGACGCGTCACACTAAATTGCATGTGAAATGTGCTTGATGGTCTTCACTTTGCTCCTGGTGGAGATTATTCCAGCCCAGTGGATTCGATCGACCCTCCAGTGACTCTCTGTTTCCTCTCTCTCTCTCTCTCTCTCTCTCTCTCTCTCTCTCTCTCTCTTTCTTTCTCTCTGACTTTCGTCTTCTCTTTCTGCCAGTCTCTCCAGCTTTGCCTTTTTCTCCCTGACAGACGCCATTCTTTGCTCAAGGAAACAGGCGACCTGCTCTCTCCTGGCTCTGCCTCTGAGAGACGTGACAGTTTCTTTCTCAAGCTTTTTTATTTATTTATTATTATTACTTTTTTACAGCATTTTGAAGAGCACCATAGTTCCTTTAGTAGTATTGTTGCTCCAACTGTTTACATTAACAACAAATTGCAGAGAGCTTAATAATAATTAAAAAAAACAAGTAAGCTTTTCTCTATTTCATTCTGCATTTTAAATGAATGTGATGTTTACAGATAATAGTAAAGGAGCTTTTCAGTACCGTACTGTCAATGTGTTGGTCAAAAAATGAATTTGATGGAAATACAATAGTACTCAAATCAAGTAAATATACCTTAAGCTGTTACAGTCACCAGTGATCTAGCTACTGTGGATTGCTGGAGAACTACACACACACCACATATACAAACTACAACTCCCAGCATGCACCTCACATACACCAGTTCCTGTTTCACATTGATTACACACACACAGCCGGAGGATCATGATGAACGTATTACATGTTTTAAAAACAACACAGACACACAGATCAGTGGTGAGTCTTGTTTAACTATTAGTGGACATTACAATGCATTTTCCTTGCCTTGCCGTGTTTGACCCCTTGCTTTGTTCTTTATTCACATAGTTTGCCGCTTGAAGCAATCACTTTGCCTGTCGCCTGACAACTCTTTTGCTTCTCCCGTATGTACCCATTTGCTCCTGTTATTGACCTTTGCCTGTACGACGACACGTTCAAACAAATGATCTGAACCCAACTCGATTCATTCATTCGACTCTGAGTCAACTAGTTTGTTAAAGAATCAATAGTTTAAAACAAGGTGCACTTCCAGATTTAAACCAAGCTGGATGTTTTCATTCACTGAAGCTCATTTTCAAAAACCCATAATAGGGGCTCTTTAACTCTTGTCAATGGGGCAAAAACAGCCACTAACATAATGAAAGGGTTGTAAATTTAATCAATACACAAGGGTTAATCACATTTAAAAAATCTAGAAAAATCAAGATTTTTTTATAAAATATTTGCCACCAAAAATCATTCCATTGCCAAATACAGACTCAAAATCACCTCAAAGTAGATTAAAACATCCCCAACAGCAAACAAGGATTAAGCATTAAAGTACTGAGTAATTACTGTTAACTAGTTACTTTACAAATGTAACTTAATTACTAAAACGTGTCATACACCGATTACTATACTGATAAATAATAAGTGTGCAAACAAGTGAAAAAAATACACAGGGTATGACCTAGTTTAACAAATGTATAAACAGATTATGGATGCAAATGAGTTGACATAAAAAATAAATAAATAAATAAATAAAAAAAGCACTACAAAAAAGTTTAATCTTTGGCTACCTCATCCAGATCATATGAATCAGCAAGTCATTAATTGGAGTCTCACTCAGACTAAACTGTTTGAATCCGTGAGTCGTTAATTGTAAACCTCCTCTGACTGGATAATTTAAATCAGTGAGTCGTTAACTACAGACTCGATCTGAACCAATCATATAAATCAATGAGTCGTTACCTGTAGATTTGCTCAGACCAGATCAACTGAATCAGTGATTTGACTACAGTCTCGGTCTGAAAGGATCATTTAAATCACTGAGTCGTTTACTATATATTTGTTCTGACTGGATTATTTTAATCAATGAGTCAGTAACTACAGACTCGCTCTGAACAGATCATATAAATCAGTGAGTCATAAAATGTAATTTGCTCTGACTGGATCATTTGAATCAGTGAGTTGTTTAACTGGAAACTGACTCTGAATGGATAATTTAAAAGATTGAGTCATTAACAGTGGACTTGCTTTGATCAAATGGTTTGAATCAGTGAGTCGATAAGTACAGTCTCACTCTGAACAGAATCATATGAATCACTGAGTCATTAACTCTAGACTTGCTCTGACCGGATTCCCTGAATCATTGATTTGATTAACTGGTGTCTTACTCTGAATGGATCATTTGAATCACTAGGTAGTTTACTGCAGATTGTTTTGACTAGATCATTTTAATTAATGAGTCACTAACTACAAACTCGCTCTGAACCAACCATATAAATCTGTGAGTTGTGATATGTAATTTGCTCTGACTGGATAATTTGAATCAGTGAGTTGTTTAACTGGAGTCTCACTCTGAATGGATAACTTGAAACAGATAATGAGTCATTAACTGTAGACTTGCTTTTATCAAATGATTATAATCAGTGAGTCGATGAGTACAGACTTATTCTGAACAGATCATATGAATCGCTGAGTTGTTAACTGTACACTTGCTCTGACCGGATGATTTGAATCAATGAGTTGTTTAACTGGAGACTGACTCTGAGTGAATCCTTTGAAACATTGAGTTGTTAACTGTAGATTTGTTTTGATCATTTTTTTTTTTTTAATCAGTGAGTTGATAAGAACAGATTCACTCAGAACAGATCATATGAACCACTGAGTGGTTAAATGTAGATTGCTCTTACAGGTATATTTGAATTAATGAGTTGTTTGATTAGAAATTGACTTTGAACCAGTGAGTTGTTAACTGTGGACTTTCTCTGACCAAATCATTTTCATTAGTGAGTGGTTAACTACAGACTCACTCTAAACCAATCAAATAAATCATTGAGTCGTGATATGAAATTTGCTCTGACCGGATAATTTGAATCAGTGAGTTATTTAACTGGAGACTCACTCTAAATAGATCATTTAAAAGATTGAGCCATTAATTGCAGACTTGCTCTGACTGGATCATTTTAATTAGTGAATCATTAAAAATACACTCGGTGTGAACTGATTATATGAATCATATTGACATAAATAAGTCAACGAAATTTGCACTGACTGGATCACTTGAATTAGTGAGTTGTTTAACTGGAGACTGACTTTGAATGGATTATTTGAATCACTGAGTCGTTTACTATAGATTTGCTCTGACTGGATCATTTTAACCTGTGAGTCAATAAGTACAGATTCAGTCCGAACCAATCATATGAATCACAGAGTCGTTAACTGTAGATTTGCTCTGACCAGATCATTTGAATCATTGAGTCGTTAACTGTAGACTTGATCTAACTGGATCATTTGCATCAATGAGTTATTTAACTGGAGACTCACTCTGAATGGATCATTGAAACAATGAGTCAGTGCCAATTGCTGCAAGATCATCGATGTAAAGATACTAAATTACTGAAATGCTACAAGAAAAAAAAGTACTGTTTTGCATGCAGCTTTGAAATCCCAGATTTTTTGGAACAAATGCCAGAGGAGGGCTGAATACTGCATCACTCAATGCTCAGTTGGCACATATCTGATGCAAGAGGATCTTTGATGTGCTTAATAGAGACCAACTTTAAGAAAAAAAGAGGTTCCTAGTGACCAGATGTGTTCACATTCCTATCAGAAATGAAGATGAATGCTCCACTGAAATTTAAGCAGACTTTCCCCCAATAAGCAATTTTTTAAAGTGTTTAATATTCTTTGTTAGAGTATGTGTGCACCCAGGTGGTAATTAACTAATTAGTTGGTAGTTGCTCTGTGCACATCCTGCCTCGTAAACCAATGAGAGCGCACTTTTAATTAAAAATAAACAAGAAATGGCAGCTGCTGGTTTCGAAGACAATCAGACTTTAAGACAAGTGGGATGATGCTGCAGTCCATTCAAAGTCAAATATGGGCTGTTCCTACTTATTTCCTTCCGAACATAAAGGCGTTCCATTGTTTGACACTTAAAAGATGAGGTTTAGAGGAGCGCAAATGCTACCGTTTGCTCTGCAGGTGTTCAAACGTTGACAAAAGAAGTCTCCTGGCAACCAAATTGCAGACAAATGATGCTATGCACGTGTGTGAATATCAACAAAGAGATTCATTCAGCGTGCGACTCTGCAAACATTTGCTACACAGGTTTTGTTGTCATGTAATGTGCATTTCATTTGCCTAAAAGTGAATGTTTATTATTAACCATGTACATCTCTCTCTCTCTCTCTTGGTACGGTCGTGTTTGCTTGTGTTTTTCAGCTTTTCTCTTTTGTTTCTCAGCCAGAACAACTGTTCTGACACTATTTTAATGAAACATGCTGAACTAAATGGAGCCATCTGGGTGTTTGAAATAATTTTTAATAACAATCACTCAAATGCTGTTTTGGGTTGATACTAAATCGCTCTTGCCTGGTACATGTGCCTGTGGGCTTATTGGATTTCTGTTTTCTGTAATTGGCAAAGTCTTTTGGTCGCAGCGCTTGCATCACACAGGCTTTTGGTAAGATGTTTGTAACCAATCTCTTCATTGACACACACATCACGTGTACTGATTAATGCCACCACTGAAACACAAATCCGATTTGTGCAATTGAATGAGCTTCTTATCATTTCTGTTTATCGATGTGTGCACACAATGCGAAGGCCAACTGTAGTTTCACTTGAGAAGAGCTACTTTTCTTCATAAAAACTAAGGATGCGTTTCCTAAAAGCATTGTTTGCCCAAGTAAATTTTAAAAACAAAATGGCACCAAAGTTCTTAACAGTCTACCAGGGCAATTTTAAACTGCACTGCTCATTTCTGCTTCAGTCTGCTTCATTTCTGCTTTTGATGTGCAAATAAATGATGTGCAAACTTAATGTCGAGATTCTTCCGCTTCGGTCTTCGCATTGCATGTGTCTTTTCTTTGTCCCGCTTTCTTGTGTTGTTTTCTGTTATTCCATAGGCTCACATTCTAACATGATCCAAGCTCTGATTGGCTGCTGGTCGTGGAGGCTTATAAAATGGAACCTCCCGCAGGGTTCAGGGAGCACATTTGTGGTGGGACATTTGCTGGGATTGGAGAGCTCCTAGACTTTTCCTACCCCTCCAGTTGACCAACCTTTAGTCTTGCACAACTGTTCATGTACTGTATGTTTACAACTTTTTAAGAGTTTGAGCTTATAGGGGTGGCCTGCCTATTTATTTGATTATTTTTGACTCTGTTTATGTTTAGTGAGGAAGGTAAGCTTCCTGTACTTTTCTTTAAGTAAACTTTATTTATAAACTAATTTCGAGAGGATCACGTGCTTATGATTGCTTGCAGCCGCTCCCGGATAATTCAATTTATGTTACCCCAATCAAACGATCTTTGTTTTGAAGAATCCCCCCTTCCACCTCTACTCCTCCTTTCCTAGATAAGTGGCACGGTGGCACAGTGGTTAGCACTGTTGCCTCACAGCAAGAATGTCACTGGTTCTAGTCCTTACCAAGACAGTCGTCATTACTGTGCTGAGTTTACGCATTCTTCCCGTGCTCATGTGGGTATCCCCTGGGTTACCTGGTTTCCTCTCACTATCCAAAAACATGCAACTTAAGTTAATTGACTAATCCAAATTGGCACCATAAACTTGCTCCTAGTTATCTCTTAAGAGTAATCACTATCTGTTCGTTAGCTACTACAGCAAGGGAGTTCTCAAAATCTACCTGAGCTCAAACTCCCCACTTGCCTTGCAAACGGGAGGGAGCCCCGGGCTCGAGGATCTTATGAGCTCAGGGCTCTCTTCCAGGACAGCATGTCAAACAAGCTTAGGGCATAATAATCTTGTTAATTGTTAATTCTTGTTTTGGTGGCCAGACACTAGTCCTGTCTTGTCTAGTATGTTGTGCTCGGCTGGAGTTTTCTCGGGTTGAGCACTCATGTTTCCTATTATTGTCTGTGTCTAATTTGAGCACCATCTTGGCCGCCACTTGACGCAGACATGTGTGGTGTGGGCTTGCTCGGGATGCTCACTCGTGTTTGTTTTGTCCGTGGTGTGATGTTTTTTTCTCAGCGTCTCGGTCTAGTTGGTTTCAGTTTCGGTTGTTGTTGGGATGGAATGTGTCTTCACTTATCGTGTGCGCGTGTCTTACGTTCTTCTATTGGTGTTGTGTTTAACATGTGGCTCTGTGTTTACAATGTGGCTGCATGCTTTAGTGTTGTGATTCATGTGAACACGGAGTTAATGGGTTCTCTCATTGGCTGCATGCTCTAGTCCTGTTTTCTCGTGAGCACATGGCTTGTGTTGTCTCTTTATGTCATGTGCTCTCCTGTCCCTTGTCCAGTCCCACCCTACTTGTTAATAAATTATTAGTTTATCCTGTTCACCTGTCTGTTAATAAATTATTTCTCCTTTATAGTCTCCTCATGTCTGCTTTCCTGTGCCAGTACATCGTTGTTCTTCCCAAGAGTCATGTCCTGTTCTTTGCCAACCCAGTCCAGTCTAGTTTGTCTTTTAAGTAATGTTTTCCCCCTCAGGTTAGTTTTTGTTCTCCTTTTGTTTTATTTTATAATTAAGAAATATCCGTTTTAGTTCTGCATTTGAGTCCTCGCTCTTTTCCCTACCCACTGACGGTAACATATAATGTTTTGTAATAATCTTGTAAAACGAGTGTCCATCATACAATATATCTTTCACATCATTCCTGTCTTTCAAACCATGCAGGCTAAGGTCAGTTGCACATTACTCATGTCTAATTTCTCAAAAACCAGGGCTCTAAATCCCCAAAGCAACATGCATTAGAATTCTTCCAGTTGTTAGTGTTAATCTGCAGGTGATTAAGACTAGTAAATGATCTGACAAACCCTGTTTGAAGTGACTCAAATCCTCTGACAGCAGGTTGTCAAGATGAAGCCTCTCCAGATGAAAATCTGTGATTTCTAGAATATTGCATCATTACAGTGTCAGTAACTCATTCCGGCCCCTCAAAAAGGCTGGACATCCACAGAGATTCTCAATGGGCAATCACTTCAACACTGCAGCTGGAATTGCTTGCCAGACTAAGAATCTGTATGTTAAAGAGAATTTTGACTGAAAGCCCTGTAATGACCAAACCTTCATTAGCAGAAATAAGCAACATTAACTATTACATTTTTAATTATTCTAATGTATTTAAAAGGATCAGAAAATTGGTCTAAATTTCACTTTAGTGATGAAAGCAAGATCCATATATTTAATCACACAGATTTAAAAATACGAACTGATTTGTGTTTAAAATGTACATTTCAATGTAACGCTTAATGGTAGTTTGACATATTCTGGGCAAATTCAAGCTACAGCCCAGACACTAGCTGTATACATAGCTTATATGGCAGATATAGCTTTTCCCAAAACATTGTATACCAAAGTAAACTGATGAAAGCTAAAATGTATTCACTTTGGAGAATTGCACAATTTCAACTAGACTACATTCAGAAAGACACAGTCTGAAAAGTGCATATGCATTTAATGTTTTGTATATGTCTGTTCTTCCAAACTTGTATTCATCCATTATTAAATAGATGCTTCACATCACTTCTGTCTTTCAGAGTGCACACACAGCGTCAAGGTCAGCTGGAGTTTGATTAACTTGAATAGATGCTAGACAAATCCAAGCTACAGTTGCATTATGGTATTTTCATCTTTTAACTCATTCAGATGTGTAATACAAAATTAAGTAGATTGTAGAATTTATTTATTTATTTTGCTTAAGCTCACAGTGATTTTGCAAAAGTGCAGCTTAGAATTGTACAATTTCAGGCAAACTACTTAAACAGCCCCTTTTCTGATTAAGTCTGACCAAAACAAAAGTGAAGATTATTTTGTTTTAAGCCCAAAATAAACTACAGTAGTCAGCAAAATTGTCAAGGATCAATGTTGTTGAATAGTTTTAGAATTTTTTAGAGGTTTTGATTCAATACAAATGTTGACTACTATACACTACCTGACAAAAGTCTTGTCGTCGACCCCAGTTGTAAGAGCAATAAATAGTAACTTGACATCTAGTTGATCATTTGGGAAAGTGGCAGAAGGTAGATTTTTTCTGATGAATCATCTGTTGAACTGCATCCCAATCATCACAAATACTGCAGAAGACCTACTGGAAACCACATGGACCCAAGATTCTAACAGAAATCAGTCAAGTTTGGTGAAAGAAAAATCATGGTTTGGGGTTACATTCAGTATGAGGGCGTGCGAGAGATCTGCAGAGTGGATGGTAACATCAACAGCCTGAAGTATCAAGACATTTGTGCTGCCCATTACATTATAAACCACAGGAGAGGGCAAATTCTTTAGCAGGATAGCACTCCTTCTCATACTTCAGCCTCTACATCAAAGTTCCTGAAAGCAAAGAAGGTCAAAGTGCTCCAGAATTGGCCAGCCAAGTTACCAGAAATGAACATTATTGAGCATGTCTGGGGTAAGATGAAGGAGGAGGCATTTAAGATGAAACTAAAGAATCTTGATGAACTCTGGGAGTCCTGCAAGAACGCTTTCTTTGCCATTCCAATCAGTTATTTGAGTCATTGCAGAGATGTATGGATGCAGTCCTCCAAGCTCATGGGAGTCATACACAATATTATATTCAATACTGTACATTATTTCTCATAATAGACAAGAGTTTTGTCTAAGCAAAGTCAGACCTAACTCTCCTAATTAAATAATTAAAAAATCAAGACATGATAATATTTTATTCTGGTAAAATTAGCGTAATCAAGAGGCCTTTGCCTTTTATTTAAGCCACTTCTCAAACCAAATGATCTTCTAGAAGTCAGGTTATTATTTGTTGTCCCTAAGACTCGGATAGGTGACAAGACTTTTGTCAGGTAGTGTATATACACTCTGTGCGATGCAAATTTTGCCTTCGGAACAGTATGTGTGTAGTGTTCGCATTGTTTACGTGAACTCAGAATTCTACTTATTTAGTCCACAAGGTAATGTAATGTAATGTGTATTTATATAGCGCATTTATTGTGTATGGCCATACACCCAAAGCGCTTCACAATTATGAGGGAGGGTCTCTCCACACCACCACCAGTGTGCAGCATCCACTTGGATGGTGCGACGGCAGCCACAGGACAACGGCGCCAGTACGCTCACCACACACCAGCTGTTGGTGGAGTGGAGAGACACTGATAGAGCCAATTCAGTTGAAGGGGATGATTGGTAGGCCATGATCGTAAGGGCCGATAGAGGGACTTTGGCCAGGACACCGGGGTTACACCCCTGCTCTTTCACGAAAAGTGCCATGGGATTTTTAATGACCACAGAGAGTCAGGACCTTGGTTTAACGTCTCATCCGAAAGACGGCGCCCACTGACAGTATAGTGTCCCCTTCACCTTTACTGGGGCATTAGGACTCACACAGACCACAGGTTGAGCGCCCCCTGCTGGCCTCACTAACACCACTTCCAACAGCATTGGTGACAAAACACCAATCTGGGCTGTTGATTCACAGTATGAAAGAAAAATGGAGAAGACTAAATGAGAATAACAAACTAATAAAGACTTCAAAAGGGCACTACCCTTTCATTTTTACATAGATATATTACATACTCAATAAAAGCTAAACAGTATTTCACCTATTATGGGCCATTTTTTCTAGAAAATGCATTTAAAGCAATTTAGTAAACAATTTTATTCCAGTTATTATGGTTTCACATACAGTATGAAACGACTGTTGTCTATTTAATTTAATCTTTGGCCTAGAAACCACTGGCACCAAAGTTCTCCAGAGTCTTCTGAAACACACAATGTTTAGTTCAAATGCAGCCTACTGTAGAGTTGAACCATTTTATTCTAATTATGCGTTAGAGACAGTTTTCTACTATAGTGTGTCAGAAACTGAACCTATTTTAAAAGTATTAAATGTAATGTATTAATATGGCCTTCCAAATTTGTATTATCTGTAGATTGCTGGAATAATATTAAACCATTTATGCAGTTGCACTCGTCAGTTCATGCAAGCCATAATATCAGCTCATGTAGAAGACTACATGAATAGCATTACCCTGCATAATGAACACTGGACATAGTTCATCATTAAAACCCCATGCGAGGGGCTTTCCCATGATTCACTTGACCGGTTTTACAGAAATGCCCAGTAGGGATGTAGTTACTCTCACTGAGATCTACTTTATGAATAAAACTAGAATGATTCTGGCAAAAGGGGACAAGATTATTAAAGTATACGAGTCCAGCGAAACGTAATTCCTGAACAGACTCTTAAATATCTCTGTTCGCTGTTCAGGCTCATTTGTTTTTTCAATGTGACCGTGCTTAGAAACTCATCATCAAATCATCAAGCCTGCATATTGAGAAGTGCATATTAATTTCACAGAATAAATCATTCGTGATGAGTTGCGTGAGTGTCTGACCTGCGCTGTGTGAGAACATGCAGGAGTTCTTCATCCGTCACAACAAAGTGATGCATGATGGGCAGGAGCTGTCAGAGATTTCTCCATTCTGAAAATGAAAAAAACAGAAAGAAAGCGACAGATCTTTATCTGAGCATCAGCTAACTGTGCTGGAGGAGTTAAGTCTTCAGAGCTCTTCTACATAAGGCTTGTAATTTTCTTCTTTAACAGCCCATAAACAGTTGAATCAATCTCCATTAGCGGCGCTGAATATTTCATTAGTTCTCACTGTCCATGAATGACATACAATTGGGTCAGAAACTCTTTTATTGAATTATTCACTTTATTCAGTAAAGATCAATTAACAAAATAAGTGGATTACTTTTTTCAAAGAATCATTATTTTATAAAATAGTCAGAACTAAGAAATTATCAACAAAATACACTACCTGACAAAAGTCTTGTCGCCTATTTTCGGAAAAACAGACAATTACTTGACTTCTAGTTGATCATGTGGTATCAGAAATGGCTTATATGAAAAGCAAAGGCCTCTTGATTATGCTTATTTTACAAAAATAAAATATCTTGATTTTTAATTATTTAATTAGGACAGTAAGGTCTGACTTTGCTTAGACAAACGTCTTGTCGCTTAACAGAAATAATGTCCAGTATAGAATATAAAGTCATGTTGCAGTGGACAAAATATATTGTGTATGACCAGGGCCGGTGCGTCCATAGAGGCGACCTAGGCGGCCGCCTAGCGCGGCAGTATAGAGAGGGCGGTGTCCGCGACACTTCCCTTCCCACCCGCTACCTTAGTTATGTCCGCGACACCTCCCTCACCACCCGTGTCCTCAGATATATTCACGCATAGGTGACAGAATAGAGAGGGCGGCGTCAGCGACACCTCCATCAGCACCCGCGTGTCCTCAGTTATATGCGCGCATAGGGCACTAGAATAAAGGTCAGCGACACCCGCGAGTCTTGAGTTATATCTGCGCAAAGGGGCGGCAGAATAGAGAGGGCAGCGTCTGCAACACCTCCCTCCCTCAGCAGCCGCGCGTGCTCAGTTATATCCGCGCATAGAATAGAGGTCCGCAACACCTCACTTCATTTTCATAACCGGTCACTTTTGTTTCCACATTGGGGTTGAGGGCGGCGTGATCGTCCTCTGCCAAGAGCGGCAGTTTAGCTTGCTCCGGCCCTGTGTATGACTCCCATGAGCTTGAGGACTGCATCCATACATCTCTGCAATGACTCAAATAACTTATTAGTAAAGACATCTAGAATGGCAAAGAAAGTGTTCTTGCAGGACTCCAAGAGTTCATCAAGATTCTTTGGATTCACATTCAAGGCCTCCTCCATCTTAACCAAGACATGCTCAATAATGTTCATATCTGGTGAATGGGCTGGCCAACTCGGGAGCACCTTTGAACTTCTTAGCTTTCAGGAACTTTGATGTGGAGGCTAAAGTATGAGAAGGAGCGCTATCCTGCTGAAGAATTTGCCCTCTCCTGTGGTTTGTGGTGTAATGGGCAGAACGTAACCCCAAACCATGATTCTTCCTTCATCAAACTTGACTGATTTCTGTGAGAATCTTGTATCCATGAGGGTTCCAGTAGGTCTTCTGCAGTATTTGTGATGATTGAGATGCAGTTCAACAGATGATTCATGAGAAATATCTACCTTCTGCCACTTTCCCAAATGATCAACTAGATGTCAAGTTATTATTTGTAGCTCTTACAACTGTGATCGACGACAGGTAGTGTTAGCACTTTATCTGAATAGTAACTTTGGATGATTGAGTGATTGTGAAATGATTATAGTACAGGTATTGTGAGGTAATTTAGTATGTAACCCATTGTATTGCTTTTGTTTGTATGTATGCCTTCTTGGTCCAAATCATACAGTGGCTGGGAAGTGCAAAACAACATTACAAAGTGTGAAACACTTTTACGAAGCTCAAGATAAATTTACATTTTGGAAAGTATTTTTACTTATGATAAGACAGAATTAAATAGGAGAAACTATTAAAACCTACTAAAACATTCTTGAGCTATTCTGAGAAAGTATCAGCGTGAGAGTATGTGGAAACTCTGAAACGCGAATACATGGAAACAAGTTAACACGAGTCTATGAAAACAAGTTAACACGAGTCCACAACCAAAGCGCAGCATATGTTGACTGATAAAAATATCCAAACCGACCTCAACATGTAGACCTGAATAGCTCAGTTAGATAGGTTTATTGATACTCGTGTTTAACTTTTTGACTTGCGTTTGAATCCCGTTGATGACATGTCATTTATTGTTATTTCTTTACATTAATTTTAGTTATATAATGTTCTGCCACACAAATATTCCAATCAATGAAGTTTACAATGACACTGACACAAAGTCATAAGAGTATTTTTTCGGTATGGGCATGTTTTGTTGCTGTGAAAATGTGACAAATCTGACAATCTGCAAAGGGTCACCAGTTAACAGGGACACCAGTTAAACCGTAACACAGACTTCATTCAGTTTACTTTTAAAAGTCCTCAACAGATGATCACACTGTGTAGTTTTGACATCATGTCCATGATTACAGCGTGTGAGTGGCCCTCGTTAAAATATTGAACACATTGATGGGTCACACTTTACAATAAGGTTCATTAGTTAATGTTAATTAATGCACTTACAGTACTAACTTGAACAAACAATGAACAATACATTTACTACTGTATTTGTTCATGTTAGTTAACGCTAGTTAATGAAAATACAGTTGTTCATTGTTAGTTCATGTTAACTCATGGTGCATTAACTAATGGTAACAACCATGGACTTGGATGTTAATAATGCATTAGTAAATATTCAATTATGATTAATAAATGCTGTACAAGTGTTGTTCATGATTAGTTCATGTTATTAAATACATTAACTAATGAAACTTATTGTAAAGTGTTACCCATTGATGCAGTATGCCTGGTGTTTAATTCTAGTCAGCCTCCTTTAGAAACTCCAAACACCGACCACACGTAAAGCAAAACCACATTAAGATGCTCATTTGTTTGCCACAAATCGGATAAAACAACCCTCGCCCGCAGTCCATGTTCGGTCACCTTAAACTGTATTTACACCATGTACTCCACAACACTAATTTAACAAGTTCAGCACCAATGACAACATTACTTTTCACCACATCACTTCCGGTGTGTGGTACATTCCCTTTCCGTAAAGAATCTGTCATTGTAAATTTGTTTGGAGAGTGTTAACAGTGTTTTGCATCTTGTTAATTATTTTTTTTTAATGTAAATTTGTTTTATCCTTGGTAAAATATTTTCTCTTATATAATTGTGGCTTATGATAGGTAAAAAAAAATCCAAAATGTAAATTTATCTCGAGCTTTGTAAAAGTGTTTTGCACTTCCCGGCCACCTTAAATGATGCCCAAATTATTTAACCTAATTAAGCCTTTAAATGTCAATTTAAGCTGAATACTAGTATCCTGAAAAATATCTAGTCAAATATTATGTTTGTCATCATGGTGAAGATAAAAGTAATCAGTTGTTAGAAATGAGTTATTCAAACTAATATGTTTAGAAATGTGTGAAAAAAAATTATTTCCATTAAACAGAAATTGGGTAAAAAAATACAAAACAATGACAATTTAACTGGAGGTTAAATAACACTTTATGTTAAACCTAAACAAATTAATTAACAATGTTGTTATCTGTTTACATTTTTAACTCAAAAACAACACAAGAAATTCTAAGATGTTTCTGCGATTTTGAACAAACGCTGACGCTAAAAAACCTTGTTCGGATTAAACGATATTAACCCAGATGATCTGTCGAAGAAAGCCTAGTGTTTGCTTTCCTAATTGACCCCATACACTCAGTCCAATTTGTTTTGGATAATGCCGGACGGCGCGTGTGTGAGGCGAGCATGTGGAAATGCACGGCCCCCTGATGTCTGGAGCCATCTGGCTGTGGCCGGTTCATCTCTCTCACAGCGCAGTAATTACAGACACCCGGCCCATCCGAGCATGACAAACCAACAGCGCTCGCTCTCTACCACTCCTCCAGCATCACTTCATCTCTTTCTTTTTTACTTTCTCCCCGTTCAGCTTCTCTCATGCTCCATGCGATAAATATTTATGGGATGAAATGCGTGCCGGCATCGTTTACAGCTCACTGACAATGAGTGGAGGAATTTGCGAGGATACAAGAGCAAAAGCATCACATAAGAGAGAAAGAGAGCCACCTGCTTCTCACACCCAATAGAGAAGAAACTGAGGCCAAACGCTTTTAAAATCCTCTTTATTATATACTCCAGGTTCAAAAATAATTGTGAAATTACTATTGTTTTTTTTTTAAGTGACCTTTTATACAGTGTGTAACACAGCTCTAAGTAAATGAAAATATCCAGCAGATGTTTAAATCTAAAAGTGCACCACGTTTAAAAATATAGATTTATATTATATTATGCATTATTTCTTTTATTACTCCTACATATTTTTCGTGAATCTTAGATAAACCTTATGCGAGAGAAAAAACATTCATCGTCAAGAATCAGGGCTCCTTGAGAACTCCATAAAAGACAGAAGAAACCTAAGGTGCTGTGAAGAACTAAGAACCTTATTAAGCGTAGAAAATTATGTAAGGATTACTTTTCTTGAGTCTTTTTATAGCAGGTTTTCACAGGGATTTTCATTCACTTTCTAACAATTCACACATTCTCACTTATTTCTGCTTTACAGTCAGTAAGTTCACTTCTTGAGTGTTAAGTCTGAGAATGAGCTGTTGAAGACTTCACAATGTGATGATTTTCTCAAAGATCTTGAAGACGGGTAAAGAATAATAAGGTGATTTCCTTTCCTGTGTTTTATTTTGAGAACTTGTTTAGATGTTTGTTAATTGTTAGAGTTTTAATCTGTTTTGAGGCGTTAGACAGACTTTAAAGGGGTGGTCCAGAGTGTTTTTAAGGCTTGGTTGTTTAAAAGATGCAAAGCAATGTGTGCTCATGTTTCATTTATAAAAAAATAAATAAATCACGTTATTTTTTCATATATCGAACTTTGATTGTATACAGCTACTCAGCTAACATGAAAATGACTGTCATATTTCCTAGTTTCTCTGAAAGGCCCGCCCTCAAGAGGCTCTGATTGGTCAGCTAACATAAAGTGCTGTGATTCGCGAATCAGCTCCACGTCACCAGGAAAAGCGTCACGCCACTACTAGCATGCGCTTTGCCTCGGCTGTGTAAATATTGTCAGTCAGAGTAGCTGTTAGCCGTATCAGTTTGAGCCTGAATCAGACAGAAAATGAAGAGGACACAGCTAAACCTCATTCCTGCTTTCTAAAATAAAACCTGACAAGTGTCTTTCACATATATTTAGAATAGGCATGTGTAAGTAATATAAAACATTTACATATCTTTGCAAATGTGTTACTTGAGATGTAGAACGCAGGGCTGCATAGAGAGACACTGCAGCTCTGCTGAAGATTGTACGTGTTTACAGCGCTTTGACTGATAAATATGAATTTGTAGCTAAAATGTTAGCGGTGCCAAACAGCATTTCTTGTTGTTTACATCCTTGTTTACAACATACCATTAATGCTAGAAACTATGCATGTAATAGATCAATTTTAGCAAATAAAAACACTTACAGGTTTTGGCTCACAATCCACAGCTTCTAAAATTATGGTTGGAGCTGCTCCTTCTTTGAGGAGTTTTTAGCCGAATCCAGCACTGAACTGAGAGAGATTCTGGAAGCTGTCGTTTGTCAAATGCTAGCTATATCTTTTTATAACTCTCTGGAAAATAATTTAAATTAAATTGTAATCACTTCTCTCTTTGTGTCGTGTCATTAGAAAGCCCAAATACAGAAACTGAACAAGCTCAGTGGAAAAGCAGTGTTTGGGACGGCATTTTAGCTTTTTCTGCTGTAACATTACAGAGCCTCTAGCCACGCCCCTTTGTGCTTGGTGTGTAAGCAGGGTGTATGCATGTAACCTAAAGGATTTATGATCTCATTAACCCCAAACTTCATTCGCTGTAGGCTTTGCTAAGCTAACTCTGTAAAAGCCAATGTCTCCATTTGCATTGAATTTTGAGCGTCTTACATTTAGAGATGTTATTTATGTTCACACAGCTACATTACACATCAACTACAGTTTAAAATATATGATATCGTAGTAGACCACCTCTTTAACAAAATGCAAAGATATATAAATGTGTATAATATAATTTTATTATACCAAAAATAAAATAAAGTTAATCATTTAGGTTAATATGCAAGTAAGGGTAACTAGGCAAGTCATTGTATAACTTTATTGTATAACATTGTATAAGTCATTGTATAACTAACATTGTATATATATATATTTAAAACTGCTTTTATTCTAGCCAAAATAAAAAATAAAACTTTTTCTAGAATAATAAATATAACAGGAGGTACTGTCAAAAATTCATAGTTCTTTTAAACATCATTTTGGAAATATTTTAAGGAAAATAGGTGATGTATATAAAAAAAACACTGAAAGCGACGAAGAAAATAAAAAAGTAAAGGTTTTACCGCTTAACCCTATAAACCTTGCTGTATTATAAATAAATAAAAACTCTGTAAATTATCAAGACTAAAAAACAACAACAACAACTGAACATTAACTCTTTCAAATAAGAAAAATCATGCCAAATATGTATTTATCAAATCGTCACCTCAGAATTATAAGGTTCTAATTCTTCTTATTAAATGACAACTTATTTACATTATAGGATGTTTTTTTTATAAGTTTTTCACATTTTAATACTTTTTGTTTAAAAAAACAAACAAATATTACACACATACTGTTTGCTATGGAATGCAAAAACTTTGATAGTCAATAACTCAAAATTATTTAAAGAAGTGATTTAAAGAAGCAAATAGTTCTGTGCATAATGAAGTGGATTTACATTCGTGGCTACTGTATATAAATACCAAGTGCACCAAATCACCATCTTCACCTAGTTTGAGTAGCTTTTTCTTCTGTATTCTCACTATGAAACATATGGGTCATTAAAGCATGTAGTATAATAATAAAACACTCTTTTCTGGTACGTTTTAATCCAGGTTAAAACGTTTAAGTGAAATCAAACATTTCAGCAGGAGCGGGTTAAACTGTGAGGTTTCTGAGGTTAAACACTAAGGTTTAGCGATCGATTCAGAACACACTGTAGTTTTTTACCTCTACATTATGTGGCATTTACTTGAATTTGCTTTAAATTTAGCAAGAGCAGAATCACTAAATCCTTAAGGGACTGATTTGAGCATTTTCCAGCAGTTCTGCGCACATTGAGGACTAATGGTGACCAACATGTTCTCAGATGGGATGCGCAGGACTCTTCAGTGATTTTGTCTGGAATCACAGAGAGCCGAGTCGGTCTCGAGGGTTTGGTAAAATAAGCACACGTTCTCTTTATACTGGAAAAAAACACTGCACATCAGCAGCCCTGACCGAGCAGACAGTCACAGCCTCACATGTCAAACTAATTGAGCTGGTTTACTGAGACTGAGCATTGTTGGGGGGACTATAGCTACAGCTAAATGCCTAGAGCAGAAAGAGCCCTGAATATAGTAAAAAAGTAAAGATATATATTAGAATATTAATGGGTAAGTGCTATAAGTATATGTAAAATATGTTTTACATAATAAATGTCTTGTGTTGTTTTGTAATATATACAGTACTGTGCAAAAGTCCCACTATACCAGTTTTGTTGGCTTATATAATAATATTTGCTTATATATAATCAATCAGTCTCTTTACTAAAAACAAAAAGAAAATATAGGAAATATGTTGAAAAGAAAAACAACAGCACAACATTTTCTCCTCAAGCAAATGTTTAATGTGTCTTCCCTTGGCACCAGGCACAGCTTGAACTGCTTTGTTCTAATTGTCCTGACATTTTCTGAAATAGTGTGCTGTGTAATGTCAGGCTTCTTTTAGCACTTTCCAGAGTTCTTCTTTAGGTTGATAGTCTCTTATCTTTCTTTTTCTGTCCAGATGATCTCATACAGCCTCTATAATATTTAGGTTAGGACCCCGTGGAGGCCATTTCATGACTGTCTGTGTTTCACCAGCTGTTTTCTTTCTTCAAACAGGATTACACTGCAAATAGCAGATCATTATCATGCTGAAAATGAAAACCATTACCACTGAAGTCCTTTACAGTAAGAATGGCATAATGGATTAAAACCTGTCTGTACTTTTTATCATTCGCAAGTCCATCAATTCAGACAGTATTGCTTACAACACTGGTAGAAATGCAGCTCAAACCAGCCAACAGCCTCTCTCCAACATTGTCTCTTACAGTTAAACTAAAATAATTAAAACTCTACCCTAACTCTCCTATCCTAACAAACCATACATCAACTGAAAGATAGCTTATTCACCCTGCATAAAATCTCAATTAATAAAATGACAAAAATATACACTTATGACTGGTTTTGAGGTAAAGGGTGTCATAAAGTACATCATACCATCAGTAAAAAATGATTTAATGTTGGTCTAAAGCATTTGCACATTACTGCACACACAATCACCGGCCACTTTATTAGGTACACCTTACTAGTGCCAGGTTGGATCCCCTTTTCCCTGCCAAACTGACATTTAAGTACAGTGGTTTCATTGTCATGTTCAAGAAACCAGTCTGAGATGATTCGTGCTTTATGACATGGCTCGTTATCCTGCTGGAAGTCAGAAGATGGGTACACTGTGGTCATATACAGGGATGAACATGGTCAGCAACAATACTCAGGTAGGCTGTGGCATTGACACAATGCTCAATTAGTATTAATGGGCCCAAAATGTGCCAAGAAAATATCCCCCACACCATTACACCACCACCAACAGCCTAAACCATTGATACAAGGCAGGATGGATCCATGCTGTTATGTTGTTGTCGCCAAATTCTGACCCTACCATCTGAATGTGGCAGCAGAAATCGAGACTCATAAGACTAGGCAACGCTTTTCCAATCTTTTATTGTCCAATATTGGTGAGCCTGTGCGAATTGTAGCCTCAGTTTCCTGTTCTTAGCTGACAGGAGTGGCACCCGGTGTGGTCTTCTGCTGCTGTTGCTCATCCGCCTCAAGGCTGGACGTGTTGTGTGTTCAGAGATGCTCTTCTGCAGACCTCAATAGTAACGAGTGGTTATTTAAGTTACTTTTGTCTCTATCTGCTCAAACCAGTCTAGCCATTCTCCTCTGATCAGCAACAAGGCATTTGCACTTACAGAACTGCTATTCACTGAATATTTCCTCTGTAAAGCCTAGAGATGGTTGTACATGAAAATCCCAGTAGATAAGCAGTTTCTGAAATACTCAGACCAGCCCGTCTGGCACCAACAACCATGCCACGATCTAAGACACTTAAATCATCTTTTCTCCCCATTCTATGCTCGGTTTGAACTCAGTTTGACCATGTCTACCCGACTACATGCATTGAGTTGCTGCCATGTGATTTGCTGATTAGAAATTTGCGTTAACGAGCAGTTGGACAGGTGTACCTAATAAAGTGGCCAGTGAATGTATACAGTGCTCGGCATTAATGAGTACACCCCAGTTGAAAGTGAATACTTTTACCCATTTGTCTGTGAATATAGTCAATAATTGTTTGTGCATTTAAAGAAAACAGCTTTATTAAACGCATATATCATTTTAAATATTTAAATAAGATATATTTATTTAATATTTATTTTAAAAAAATAAATAAGAGTTTGGTCGCCTAACATCTTTAGGAGTAGAAAGATAATACATTTAAATTCTAATAAGCTATTCAAAAGAAATCAACAAAACTATTTTAGTATCTTGTTTAAATTTGAATGACGTTTAAATATTTGAATTGTATTTTTTTCTATACATCTTGTTGTTTAGTGATCTTAAAGTAGTCAATAAAATGTCAAAAAAATATTGTAATGTGCACTTAAGCTAATTCTAACAACAAAGCAACACAACTGGTCTTGCAGCACTTTTGCCAATTCCAAGATTATACTGAAAGTTGGAACCAAATAACAGAAACCAAATGAACAAACCCACTCTTGTTTTGTTGTCCGCTGAGTTCACCTGCTGTAAGAACATATACTATTAAGTTGATTTTAACCCACTATATTATTCATTGCAATATGCTAGGGGTGCACTGCTGGAGTTAAGTTTATAGAGGTTACAGTCGCTCACTTTCTCTCTCGCTCTAGCTTTTCCAGCCCTTGTTAAAATCTAACCATTACTAACGAATGCTGAGCTGCTCGGCGAGATGAAAGACAACTCCAGCAAAGTCTCAGCGTTCCTCCTATTGAAGGCCAGTCGCCCACAGCAGCTCCTTCAATGCCCTTAAAGGCAACATCTCATGAAAATATGACTTGTTCTATATTTAAGTACTGTAATCTGGTACAACCCAGAAAACGTGAAAAAGTACAACCCAGATCTTAAACTTTTTTAGCAAGCATGTGGAGAAACAATCCTCATTCTTTTTCCCCTCATTTAGTCCCTTATTAATCAGCCGTCGATACAGCTGAATGAACCGGCTTATCCAGCATATGTTTAACGCACCAGATGGCCTTCCAGCTGCAACCCAGTACTGGGAAAGAACCACACACACTCAGTCAGGCACATACACTACGGACAATTTAGTTCATCCAATTCACCTATAGCGCATGTCTTTGGACTGTGGGGGAAACCAGAGCGCCTGGAGGAAACCCACGCCAACACGGAGAAAACATTCAGACTCCACACAGAAATGCCAACTGGTCCAGAAACAATCCACTCAGATCTTAATATTTAAATTTACTTCTATTATAATTAGTGAAATGCCTCGTTACTTTAGCAGCTGTAGATTTAGGCTATGTCTACATCAATCCAGATACATATGAAAATGGCATTTTTGTGTAAAAATTATCTACTGTATGTCCATGCCATAATTTCAATTATTTCCGTCATCCACACTAAAATGACTGAAAATGCTATTACTTATGTACAACACATGCGCACAGATGTAAGGCGTTTTTACCAGCATTTGTCACCGTACCTTGCGTTCTTGCTACCTTCCTCTATTTAGTGTTACAGATCACCTTTCTCACCTGCTTTTATTTGCAGTCACAGGAACACCAGTCATTTCGGCTAATTCTTTCCACCTGTTTCTCATTCCCTTTTTCCCCATTTATAGCACGTCATTTCCCTTCATGTTTGTCAGTATGTTGTTGCTTATGTGTCTGTGTGAAGCATTCTGTTACTCACCCTGTATCTGTGTCCAGGACTTCCAGTGAGCGAGCGTCCCATTATAGTGGAGTTTTTTCCTTGATGCTTCCCCAGCGTTTACCCAACTGGGCTACCTTTGTTTCGTTGCTTTTCCTGAGACCTTCTACTTGAATAAAGACTTTGTTTTCTCTGCATTTGAGTTCATCTCTTCTTTGCCCGTGACAGCATTATATCCGCCTGCTATTTATTTACTTTCCATCTCTTTGAAATGTAGCGGCAAAATGCCTCAACCGTGATCTGTTTCCACCACTAAACAATAGCTCCCAGTAAATGTTCTGTGTCTCGTGTACAAACTGACATTAATCTTTAATTATTAACTGCATTCAAAACAACTTTACAATAGGTGCGTCCCAAATCGCATACTTATGCATTATTCTACGATATTTTGTAGTATAAATAGTGTAAGTATTGAGTTGAGTGTGTAAGTGCTTAAGTACATAGTGCATAAGTGCACAGTGTGCCATTTAGGACACAGCTAATGTTGTCCACCATGATAGCTGAATTTGTCACATGACTAAAATGCATCATCGTTTTCGAAAGCCTCCATTTTTACAGTCCACACTGAAAACGACAGCATTTTTATAAAGGCAAGTTTCGTTTCCTAAAAACACTGGACCGAAGGCCAAAATGAGGCCAAAATAAAAACATAATAGTGTACTGCATCTAAAATCGAAAGCTTCCATACTACAGTATATAGTACGCTAAAAACAGTATGCAAGATGACCTACTACTTCCGGCGATATTTTTAAGTGCGCATCCAATAGATGCTACGCTATCCCATGATGCACCACAAGAGAATTCATGAATGGGAGTAAAGCGATGAAACTGATGCAAGTAGGTTGTGTGATCATTACAAAATTTAATATGTCTGAGTTCCATTCATCCTACTTACATTCATGCTATACAGAACATACTTTTCTAAGGGTCGAGTAGCACGTTTAAATTCAAATGCAGTACCTACTGAGTAGTAGGCGATTTGGGAAGCAGCCATAGGCCTTGAAGAAGAAATAAAATATAAAAATACAAATGGTCTGTTGTGGGATTTACAAAAATATATATATGAATCTCCTGACATCCACACTGCAAAAATGCTTTTCTTGCTTAGATTTTTTTTGTCTTGTTTCTAGTCTAAATATCTAAAATGTCTTATATCAAGAAGCATTTTTTAGACAAGCAAATCATGAGAAATAATATGCCAATATTAGGTCAGTTTTTCCTTAAAACTAGCAAAATAATCTGCCAATGGGGTAAGCAAATTAATCTTGTTTTTTCTTTTGACGTAAGATTATTTTGCTTACCCCATTGGCAGATTATTTTGCTAGTTTTAAGGAAAAACTGACTTAATATTGGTATAATATTTCTCAAAACAAGGCAATATGATTTGCTTGTCTAAAAAATGCTTCTTGATTTAGGAATTTTTAGATATTTGGACTAGAAACAGGACAAAAAATCTAAGTAAGAAAAGCTTTTTTTGCAGCGCAAGTGTTTTCTACAGGTGGTTTGTCAATCCCACTCACTTGTGTGAAGCACACTCAGAATTGCACAATTTTTGACAGTGATGGATTTAGGCATAGGCAATGTGTGCGATTGCCCAGGGCGGCATCTTGCTAGAAAACATATGTACCATCCCCCCCCTTTCGTCACTTCGGCCGAAGACAACCCCAACCCTGACACCCCCTACTCTCTCTTAATGTTTTGGTTGAGATTACATCAAACATCAAATAAAAATGTACATTTCAAAGCACTAGGCTAAACCTGTAAAAGCACCACACTCTTCTGGAATGGAGCAGCCCATTTGCATTTTAAAGGACACATACAAAAAATGTTATTGCTCACATCCAAAATGGGGGCACATTTCACAAGCTATAATTAATGATCAGGTGGTATTATGAGCTGGAACTACACAGACACATTCTGAAGACACAAGAGGTAAATTATTTATGTTATGAAAGAAGCATAATATGTCCTTATTACCAAATATCAAACATTACGCTCATCCGGCAGTGAAGCACTTCAATAATGAGCTACATATTTACACTTGTTTTCCCAGAACTCAACAGTTCACTTATACACATGTTTTGTGCTCTTATCGCTATTGTCATATGTAAAAGGATTTGCACTCTTTACCTGACAGGATTAAGGATTATGCTACATTAACATGTATCTGTGTATATGTGCGTGCTGATAGTGGGGTTTCCTTTATATGAAACACCTTCACTTTGGTTATACAATTCAAAAGGAGGCGGCTTAACATGCTGGGGTCAAATGGATGCAAACATGATTTTCCTATCAACACACAAACAGACTACAGTGAAAGATGCTTTTTTTCATATAATACACAGTGCACTGATTTCTGCATTCGGTAGCATTCAAAGAAAGCTTTTAGATACAAGTTAAATTCTATTTGTGACAAATCCATGTTTTTTCATGTCTCCCTCAGCTATAAATGAAAAAATAAACACTGGTGTGTAAAAATGTACATTCACTCGAAAAAGTGAATATATAGTTAATAATACAGGAAACAGCTAAATTGAATTGTATTAGCCATGTGCCGACAGTATTTTTTTCTAGATTATGCTTTATCTAACTGACTGTAAATATTTTAAGCATATATTGTATATTTAATTGTTATTTAATCAGTAAATATAAAATATTTCATATACACTCACCGGCCACTTTATTAGGTACACCTTACTAGTACCGGGTTGGACCTCCTTTTGCCTACAGAACTGCCTTAATCCCTCAAGCCATAGATTCAACAAGGTCTGGAAATATTCCTCATAGATTTTGGTGCATATTGACATGATGGAATCACGCAGTTGCTGCAGATTTGTCCATTCCACCCCACTCCAAATGTGCTCTATTGCCTTGAGTTCTGGTGACTGTGGAGGCCATTTGATTACAGTGAACTCATTGTCATGTTCAAGAAACCAGTCTGAGATGATTCAGGCTTTATTACATGGCGTATTATCTTGCTGTAAGTAGCTATCAGGAGATGGGTACACTGTGGTCATAAAGGGATGGACATGGCCAGCAACAATACTCAGGTAGGCTGTGGCATTGACAAAATGTTCAATTGGTACTAATGGGCACAAAGTGTGCCAAGAAAATCCCCCAGGCCAATACACCACCAGGAGCAGCCTGAACCATTAATACACTCAAAAATGTATACTTTTTTGCTATTTCAAACTACTTATTTAAAATGAGCTGAAATAACACAATTCTTGAGATTTCATTAGGACCACTTAATTTTTTTTAAGTGCAGTTTACAGAAATTTATTAATTTAAGTTAACTTAATCGATTTGTGTTGGGACAACATTTTTTTTACAGTGTACAAAGCAGGATGGATCCATGCTTTCAAGTTGTTGATGCCAAATTCTGACCCTACCATCTGAATGTTGCTGCGGAAATCGAGACTCATCAGACCAGGCAACATTTATCCAATCTTCTATTGTCCAATTTTGGTGAGCCTGTGAGAATTGTAGCCTCAGTTTCCTGTTTTTAGCTGACAGGTGTGGCACCCGGTGTGGTCTTCTGCAGCTGTAGCCGATCTTAACACCAGCTGTTGACCTCTCCCACCTGCAGCTTCTCCCCGATGGACGTCTAGCACTCTCCAGCCTCCAGCGCCTAGACTGCAGCTCTGCACAAGAAGTTTGGCTGTAGTAGAAATGGTGGTGCCCAACTGAGCATGGTTTCTCTCGAATTTTTTTATCCTTCACTTTCGCCAATTGGTGAGGTTTTTTCTTTGCTGCTTGTGCCACTGGTTTGCATGGTTCAAGACTTGTGGAGCTGCGCATCGATGGATTAGGTCTTCAGTGTTTGAACTCTCAGCAGTGAAAATTAAACCCCACTGAACTGAACTAAACTGAACTTCAATTCTAAAAACTGTATTGACACTGTTTCAATTATAATGTAATCTTCTATGTGAAGCTGCTTTGACACAATCTACATTGTAAAAGCGGTATAGAAATAAAGATGAATTTAATTGAATCCGCCTCAAGGTTTGACGTGTTGTGTGTTCAGAGAAGCTCTTCTGCATACCTCGGTTGTAACGAGTGGTTATTTTAGTTACTGTTGCCTTTCTATCAGTTGGAACCAGTCCGGCCATTCTCCTCTGACATCAACAAGGAATTTGCGCCCACAGAACTGCTATTCACTGCATATTCTCTGTAAACCCTAGATATGGTTGTGCATGAAAATACCGGCACCAACAACCATGCCACATTTAAAGTCACTTAAAACCCCTTTCTTCCCCATTCTGATGCTCTGTTTGAACTGCAGCAGATCGTCTTGATCATGTCTACATGCCTAAATGCATTGAGTTGCTGCCATGTGATTGGCTGATTAGAAATTTGCTTTAACAAGCCGTTGGACAGGTATACCTAATAAAATGGCCAGTGAGTAATATATATATAAAATGAAATTTTAATCATTTTTATATGTAATAATATTTTATTTATAATTTTGTTTTACAATGTATTAGTCCAGTGCCATCGTTTTTTTTTTTTACTTGTTATATTCTTATTGACTTCCCAGTGATGGGTTGCAGCTAGAAGGGCATCTATCATATACTGGATGAGTTGGCAGTTCATTCCCCTGTGGTGACCCCTAGATTATTAAAGGGACTGGCATGCTGGGGACTGGCAAGAGGGGAGTTTGGCTCGGGTAGAACTCGAGAACCCCCCCCCCCCCCTTCCTGCTGCGTAAGAATTGCTAAGGTGATGTGTTGCAGACAGAATTGAATTTGGTGCTAATTTGGTTTAGTCAATTTACTTAGTCTCATGTTTTTGGGAGTGTGGGAGGAAACCGGAGGACCCGGGGAAAACCCACTCAAGCACGGGGAGAACATGAACTCCGCACGAAAATGCTGACCGGTTGGGTGGATACCCAAGTCGGAGGCATTTTTTGCTGTGAGGCCAAAGTGCTAGCCACTGGGCCGCCGTGCTGCCCTGTAGAAAAGAGGAGGAGAAGGGGTGGAAGGGGGGATTCTTCAAAACGAAGATGACTAAAGGTAGGGCGTTTGGTTATTTATACTGGGTTAGGAATAGCCTGATTGGTGGTTCGTTCATTAGCTTGACTCAGGGCAAGCCGTGTCAATCATAAGCATGTGATCCTCTTGAAATTAGTTTATGAATAAACTTCACTTCATTTAAAAAAGCTTTTTTTATTTATTGCAAATAAAATTTGCATTTATTTATTTAGCAGACACTTTTCTAGTTTAGAATTTTAGTATAGACAACAACTCACATGGTTTTATTAAATAAAGTTTTTGCCTGTAACCAAAATCTCAAGGACAAAGCTGTGAGTCAAACGAAGGTGACTTTCTTTAACAATCAACACAATGACATGAACATAAACGAGCTGCGGTTTAGAAGCTGCAGAAGCACTGTTCTCCCTCTGTCCTGCTGTTGCTCATGCAGTGAACCTCCTCCTTCAACCCTCTTCAGGTACCCAGCAGAATGCCAATTTATTGTCTCTGTGCCACATTCAGATCGCGCAAATTCATTCTGCTTCCAATTAATTAGGAAGAAAGAATACTGGAGCGAAAAGCAACTCCTGAGCGCGGGATTAATTGAAGTCAGCCAGTGACACGCGGCATTCCTCAAAATAACTCCGGATGTCACATTCTGATGAGTAAAATAATTGGATGTAAGGAATTGAGGTAAACAAACGGGCGAACGGATAGCACAACATTTCCATGGGAACGACACGACAAAAGCAGGACGAGCTGCCAAAATAAAGTGTCGCGAAGCCGGTTTCCGCTCCAAGGCTTTTATGTCCGCCATCATCAAGCTAATTGCTGTATCTGTGAGCTAATGTTCCCATTCAGACGGCCCTGTAATAGCCCTTCACTGCTGTGGCAGGCCGGAAAAGAGCGATTTGCTAAGACATCATTAGAGACAGAAAGATACTTCATGATCTTTGTCTTCTTCATACCTTCAAGGCCGCTTTGTTTGCTCTTTTATGCTGATGTTTGTGTTTGCTTGCATTTGAAGGGAAGTCTCTTACACTATTTCATACTGGTTCAGTTAATGTGCAAACCAGCAACACTACAATCAATGTGTGTATTGTATTTAAAGGGCTTATGAAATCAGTTTAATATTTTTTATTGTTTATATTTTTATGTATGGATATTGTGATAGGGGGCGCAACAGTGGTGCAGTGGGTAGCAAGAAGGTCGCAGGTTCAAGCCTCAGCTGGGTCAGCTGGCATTTCTGGGTGGAGTTTCTCCTTGTGTTTGCGCTAAATTTTTCTTGGTGTATGTGTGTGAATGAGACTGTATGGGTGTTTTCCAGTGATGGGTTGCAGCTGGAAGAGCATTCGCGGTGTAAAACGTGTTGGATAAGTTGGCAGTTCATTCCACTGTGGCGACACCTGATTAATAAAGGGACTAAGCAGAAAAAACTTAAATAAATGAATATGATAGGCTATAAGGATGAGTGATCACTATACAATTGTTGATAATAATTAATAAAGATAATTATCATGATAAATAAACATTTATCAAATTTAAGGTACAATACTTACAACAATTATTTTTTAATAAAAGTTGTAAAAAGTAAAAATGTTGGCAGCCTTAGATTATTTTAATAGTTTTTTTAGTATCTGAGAAACAGTGATATCATAGCATAAACATATAGAACATATTTAGAATTTAGGATGTTGCTTATTGACATGACATGCAGGTCGACAAATATTTATTCTGACACATAATTTATTCTACATTTTGGTCATCATTTACACAACAACTTTCGGGTGACTCAAACACTCTGAAAATATTTGAAAACAGGTTTCAAGGGTTTTCAAAATAATCCCATTTTAGTCTCCATGTTAACAACAAAAACAATGGGCTCTATTTTAATGATCTAGACACAAAGTCTAAAGCACATGGCGCAAAAGCATTAAGGGCTTGTCCAATCCAATTTTACCATTTTAATGATGGAAAAATATGCTCTGTGCCCTGGTGCATGGTCTAACAGGGTTGTGCTTATTCTCTTAATGAGTTATGGGTTTGTTTTGAGCATAACGTGCATTAAACCAATCAGAGTCTCATCTCTCATTCCCTTTAAGAGTCAGCTGCATCACACCATGGCACATTTGCAATTTACATGGTGGACTTTGTAAGTCTTCACTAGCGAGAAAACAAATAATCCGACCATCTGCAGTGCTAGGATAAAGAACGAGCCTCCTACATTCGGCCTCTTTTTACTTTTCTTTTACTCTTTACTCCTTTACTCTCGTGAATGGAAACGGTGGAAACTCCCTCAACTGAAGACATCCATTAGCATACATATTTAATTTCATTTGTTAGGCACAAAGAATTGTTTCAAAACTATTTCTAAATTCACTTCTAATTTCCAGCAAACTAATGAATGAACAAGAATAATGAAGTGTGGTGAAAAAACTAGTTATATCCAAACACACATCCAATTCTTTGCCCCATATGGTGATGCAGACATCTCCAAAACCCGATGGGTGGACAAATCTAAACTTGTTTTTATTTAAACAAATATTAATGTGCTTATAATTAATAATACTGCTAATAATAATATTATACAAATGCTAATTGTCATGAATAAACTGAAAAAAGCATTAGTAGCATCACTGACGCATAATAATCTATGGAACATATAACTTTTATTATGTTTGTATGCTTTGTATACAGTTTTTAATTTCTGATTTGCAGGTTAGGTGCAATTAAAGAATAAATTGAAATACAAAGTCAATGAAAAAGAGCAGAAGTGAACAAATACATTTTCCCCACCAGCAAATATGAATCTAAACAAAAGAGACCAACACCAAACATAAGCAGACACTTACAGTTAACACTATAACACCCTCACCAATGACTACTGTAAATGGCTAAGGAATATCCACAGGATAAATGTAAACACAGACAAAATTGGAGATCAAACAAGGACATGATGTTTTCAAATTATTGAAAAATGTTTGTGGGTGCAATATATGGATCACAAGTTCCGACAATTTACAGTTTGTGGTCATATATCTGTTAATATGTGATACAAGTATTCAAAGCTTGAGACAGATGGAAATATAACCAGATTGTGCTGCGATTCAATGAAGATCCCAGTGTAGCTGCCATTATTGCTCATTGTTTGTTTTTTTTTGACAGCCCATTGTTTTTACTTCTCACATGACTGAAAACTATCAATAGGTTACTGTAAGGGCTAGGTTAAGGGTTGAATTACTTGTAGACGTTCATAAAACACAATAGGTTGGACTTTATGTCATGTACAGGACATTAAATCAATCAATCAAAAGCCCCAGGACGTTGTACAGCACACTTTAAAGAGCCCCTATTATGGGCTTTTTGAAAATTACCTTCCATGTAGTGTGTAACACAGCTCTAAGTGAAGTGAAATATCCAGCTAAGGCTTAAATCTGAAAGTGGACAGTTTTTAAAACTATTGATTCATCTAAAAAAAATAAAATAAAAAGTCGACTCACAGTGGTTCGAATTAATCATCTTGATAACGAGCCTTTAACCGTTTCGGGCTACAAAAACATAAGCACTGCCCAATTGTTGCACACGCAAACCCGGAAAAATTGAAACCTGTGGCCCTGCCCACTGACACAGCAGCAAAGACAGATCCTGAAGTTATGAGCCATGAAGATGTTGTGCTTACTTGGATATTATTGGAAGTGTGAGGGAAAGGAGTGCTTCAGCAATCTACACGCTTACACTGGGCGATTCATTCGTTTGTTAAAGGAAGGATCAGAAAAGACTACTGATGTATTAGACTTTGAGAGGTCGACAGGACCTTTAGTACACAGCTCATGGATTAGTTTCTTCCTTCATTTTGTAATGGACGGACAATACACCAGGGGTGCGTGCAAAATAAGGCCAGTTTATTAGGCACAAAGTCAAACAAAGGCAGGCTGCTGACCGCGGAGGAGGAGCGCTGGTGAGCGCTACAACCCCCTGGCTGGGAATCTGATCGTTGGGCAAAGCAGAGTCCAAGTAAACCCTGAGAACATCTAACACTTCACGCAAGAGGTTGCAAATAGAAATGATCTACAGCTAAGAAGGGAGATAAGTTAAATAATTAATCAAATCAGACCTAGCCCATGACACATTTCATAAGTTTCTCTAGCTTGCAAATTATGTATTTAATTGTGTTTTGTTACTTGAGATCTCTTGTACGGTATCTGGTTATATCTTTTTTTACTCTCATATTGCGTCTAATGCCATGTTGAAAAAGTGACGCGTGCTCCTTTGTTTACAGATTTAAATGCATTTGTGAGCTCCCCTTAAACTGCCGTTTGTCTTTGTTATGGCCACCATCAGCTGTTTCTACACACATGCAGCGGTCAAGGTTCAGAATAGTTTAGCTTTTGCTGCTGTGTGGATTAATACTGAATGTGTTTCATAGTTAACAATAGAGCAATATGCTTGTGTTTACCTACACTGCTTTCGGGGGTTAGGTGTCTGAATAACACTGTTGAGTAAGTTTTACTATGAAGCGTGTTTCGGGCGTCTGCTGCAATCGGATCCTATACCAATGTTGGCGATCTGGGGGTTTGACAAACCGCGCTGGGTATTTTCGCGCAGAACGCTGTCGACCAATCGCAACAGGCTGTCATCGGTCCAATCAGCGCAGATAACCTTCGTGCTAAGGAGGGGTTTGGGGACAAATGAATCACTGAATGATTCATATGAGAGTCGCTGGCATAATTAGGTAAACAAAATTGTGTAAACAAAAAGTGTTTTTTGACCTTGATTGCATCAGTATGTTGTTAGAGACCCATATAACAAAAATATGACCATTTTTAATGTATAATAGGGGCTCTTTAAGCTTAAGTCCTATTCATTTAGAGCTGGCTCTGACTGAATGGTCGTGCCCAACTGAGTCTGGTTCTCTCAAGGTTTTTTTTCTTCACTCCCATCAGGTGAAGTTTTTTTTCCCTCTCCGCTGTCGCCACTGCCTCGCATGGTTCAGGATTGGTAGAGCTACGCATCGATGAATTGGCTCTTCAGTGTTTGAACTCTCAGTAATGATTAAATCACACTGAACTGAGCTAAACTGAACTGAACTTAAACATTAAAAACTGAACTACACTGTTCCAGTTACTGAACCACACTGTTCCAGTTACTATGACCATTTATGTGAAGCTGCTTTGACACAATCTACATTGTAAAAGCGCTATACAAATAAAGCTGAATTGAATTGAATTGAATTCTGTTTACACCACAAATCCACAACTTTAAGATATTTTCTTCATTCTCATTACTGCCTTTTATTATAATACCACTATCAGTTGCATTGAACTCTGCTTTGGCTTCACAGCTTGGACTCCTCCTGCCAGCACCACGGCTCCAGTTGTTCTCAAGCATATGGTGCACAGCGCAGTTCTGGAGGAAGTAAAACATCTACTCTTGGAAATGCAGCCTCACTAATCAGCGATGCCTAGTTGGGGCACTCAGCGTCTGGTAAAGTGGCAGGTCTGCGAGTGTTTTGTCTGATCAGAGGAGCATGAAATTGGTCCAACTGAAACAAAGTGGAGATTAATTGGGCGTGGCTACACAATATTGTTCCGCCAAGTTTTAATATCCTCATTTAGGGGCTTTTAGCCTTGCCGAGCTTCAGAACGACTTGGATGCGCACACTTTAAAAAGACGAGATTCGGTTAAATGCCAAATGCAGCGCGAGGTATCAAGTATTTATGGCTTTATTCTCTCGCTTCAACCTTCCCTCTGGAGTTCATTACAGTAAGCACTTTATTACTTCCCGGTGACATCAGAAGTGCCCTTCTCCCGTTTAAAGTGCTCTTCTCTCCGTGCATTCTGTCGCTGTTAAGGGCTTTCGGTTGCCGTAGCAACGTACCATGAAGTGAATTTCGTCAATGTTACTTTCATTCAGTCTTTCTTCAAACATGTTAAGCTTTACTAAAGAGGCTTCCTTCTGAACTAACTGATAAAACAAGCAACGCCGCTTCTGTCAGTCAACCGCGGCCACAAAGCGTTTAGATTATACAAGTCAGAAACGCTCTCTGGGAAATGATTATATTCATGTATTCTGTAAAATGAAAATGTGACAAAAGCTGGTGTCCTTGATTGATGCAGTGAGCCACTTGTTTCCTCGAAACAGGGGGGGCGTCTGACATTGCTTTTCTGTCATTAATTTGAAATCAGATTTCTGCTTTCCCACAAGCCTCTTCTTTGCTGTAGGCGGATGGAGGGTTCGTCCTGGCATGAGTGATAAAGATGTATTTCATTTATTTGGTTATTGTGCATTTCGAATGGTTTGGAATTTTGAGGTAGGTGGTCTTAAATTTTATTCAGCCTTGGGTTATGCAGTCCAGGCTTGCTTAAATGAGCACACGATTTTAGTTAAGAAAAGGTTTTAGTTTTTTTTTTTGTAAACGTTTAAAAATTCTTAAATCAACAAGCATTTTCTTTAGTACTCAACATTTGAAGTGGATCAAAAAAGTCTTTTTTTTTAATTGTCCTAAAATCCACAAAAATTAGTTTTGTTCATTAGTTTTATTACAACTGAGGAAAGGTGATGATCCACCTTAAAGGTTGACTACTGTAGACAAGTAAAAAAAAACAATCCAGGCTGGTTGCAAATCCACTAGAGGCCACTGTGTACGCTTTCATTACTGTAATGAGAGATCTTAAATTTCTCTTGTGAGTGTCATTCACACTCTCTGTTCTCGTCTAAATCCACCAGAGGTCTCGGTCAACTGTCTGACTGAAGGCTGGTTTATACTTCTGCGGCGATTGATCGTTGTTACTCACGGCACATGACTACAGTAGCACATAGTTATGCATTTATACTTCTGCATGCTGTTTGTATTGCTCTGCAATGACACTTCTGAAATGCTAGCTGGCAGTAGGTTGTTATGTAAAGCTGCGGTCACACTAGAGTTTGTGCGTACAAAATTCTTTCATACGGCGCTGCGAAAAGGGGCGGGATTAAACAAGATGATTTGACATTAAAAAAGTGAGCGATTGGACTATATTTTAAATTTCTGTACAGAGAGGTCATGTTTTGATTCTCGATTGGTCTCACGCAGTCAAACTATGCGATTTCGTAGGTCAGAGTTCACCAAGCTTGAACTTTCCAATGCAGCGAACTTCGAAACTTGACGCACGACCTTGTGTTACAGTCTGATGCATTGGTGTGAGTATGAATGGAAGTCTGTGGGGAGAAAGTCCAGTGTGACTGCAGCTTTACTCAGTATTGAGTTTCTTCACAGGTGATTTGTTTTTTCTGAACGCTACCCTAATATACAAGTTGCTAAATCGCGCTCGTTCTGAGACAGGAACCGGTGGATGTGCAACAACTTTAATCATAAGGTAAACACACAAAAAAGTTTCCATCAGGCGCTCCTTCACAGGACTCAACCCTCTCTCCATCGGGCTCGGAGCTCTCAGCACCACCCACACTCATCATAGCTACCAAGCCAACCAATAAAAGAGCTTGCACTACACATCGATGCAAAGTGTATTTACATTTTTTGAGAGATGCACGTCAGTGTCAGCGCCAGCAATGGCGAGGGCTATGTGACTGTGTGAAGGCTGTGCCGGATTATACGTATGCACTGACACATAAGTATAAATCAGCCTTGACTGACCGGCCTACAGTATCTAAAAAGATGAATACGTACTTCTGGCTACATAATTTGCAATATTCCAGAATAGACCTATATGGCGCAGTAGGTAGTGCTGTCGCCTCACAGCAAGAAGGTCGCTGGGTCGCTGGTTCGAACCTAGGCTCAGTTGGCGTTTCTGTGTGGAGTTTGCATGTTCTCCCTGCCTTCATGTGGGTTTCCTCCGGGTGCTCCGGTTTCCCCCACAGTCCAAAGACATGCGGTACAGGTGAATTGGGTAGGTTAAATTGTTCGTAGTGTATGAGTGTGTGTGTGAATGTGTATGTTTCCCAGAGATGGGTTGCGGCTGGAAGGGCATCCGCTGCGTAAAAACTTGCTGGAAAAGTTGGCGGTTCATTCCGCTGTGGCAACCCCAGATTAATAAAGGGACTAAGCTGAATGCATGAATATATCAAAATTAAGTGATTTTTTTTTTTTAAACAATCAGAATAATCTGGTAAATGGTGTGAGCAAAATAATCTTGCTTTTGCTTTAAAATATTGTTAAAGTTGCAGATTATTTTGGGACATTACTTCTGAAAATAAAACAGTATTTTTAACTTGCCTATAAAATGCTTTTTGGTTTAACAATCATTAAATATCAGGACTAAAAACAAGACAAAGACCATTCGTAAGTACCTACGGACAAAAACTTCTGCTAAATGATTAAGGCCCAATCCCGATTCTACCTCTTTGTCCTTCAACGCCTCATTTTTGCACGATCACGTGAGGGGTAGGGGTGTCCCAGTTCTCTTTAGCTTGAAGGCGTAGGGCTAAGGAGAAGGGCTAGATAGCTCTCGAAACAGATTTTCCAGAACCACACTAGAAAACATACCAGTGGTATGAAAATTTCCTTGAATTAGGCATCTACAATGGCAACATTGCTCTACAGTACATGCCTCAGAAGTTAGGAGAGACACATATTAGTATTTTTTGTCATTATTACACATTTTTACAACAAACAAGCACGTTTTAATATATTCATAACCATGTCCGTGTTTTACCATCATGCTTTAAAAAAATAAATAAAACGGTACATTTCGCTATTTATAGTCTATAATAATAACCCCTGTATAGTAATTGCACAACACACTTTCACATCTCACACTGGAATCCCTTGTCAGAAAAGCCTAGTGACTTGCGAATGAGCTTTTTACTGTGTGTGCTATAATGTTAATGTAGTTTTGGTGTAAATACATAAATGAATATGGCCACAGTGTAAATGCACAGCACAGGTACAAGCTTACTGTCACATTATATGGTAATGATGACATGATATCATTGCCTTCAGTGAATTCCTGAAGATAAATAGCAGGAAAAATAAAACTGAAATAACTACAGCAGGTCTCATTTGAAGTAAGAGTTCGCGATGACATGATATCGTGTGCAGGTGTTGTAGTGGTATCCCATTTCTTTAGAGGTATTTTTGAAGTCCTTCCCCTTCAAACTTTGTTTCATGGGGAAAGGGTAGGGGTACAAAAATAGAATTGGAATTGGGGATAAATGTAACATGTAAATGTACAAAAACTCACACAAAAATGCAGTATAAAAGCTTTAAGTCTTTAAAAAACATTAGTACTTTAGTTTGTGTCTAATTGCTCAGATAAAACTCAAGTGAGTCTTAGGTGAGCTAAAAATGCACATGAGATGCTATTTTCTAATTTAATGACGTGCAGATTTATCCCCAGATGTGACTTGATTGATGCTAAACATCTTCAATGTTTTTACTCCTTAAAAAAGCAAACGTTTTCAACACTGACAACAAGAAATGTTTCTCCAGCATTAAATTAGCATATTAGTATGGTTTAAAGATTACATGATGACACTGAAGACTGAGAGTAATGATGCTGAAAATGCATTTAAATTAAAAATTCATTTATTCCTTTCCCTTCAGCTTAGTCTCCATTTCAGAGGTCACCCCAGCGGAATGAACCGCCAACTATTACAGCATATGTTGCTGTAGATGCCTTTCCAGGCAAAACCCAGTACGGGGAAACACACAAACACACAGATTCACACATAAACTCATACACTTCAGCCAATTTATTCAATTCAATTGAATTCAGCTTTATTTGTATAGCGCTTTTACAATGTAGATTGTCAAAGCAGCTTCACATAAATGGTCATAGTAACTGGATCAGGGTAGTTCAGTTTTTAGTGTTTAAGTTCAGTTCAGTTTAGCTCAGTTCAGTGTGGTTTGAAAACAATACTGAGAGCCCAAACACTGAAGAGCAAATTCATCGATGCGTAGCTTTACAGATCCTGAAACATGCAAGCCAGTGGCGACAGCAGAGAGGGAAAAAAAACTTCACCAGCAGGAGAGTGAATAAAAAAAACCTTGAGAGAACCAGACTCAGTTCGGCACAACAATTTTAATTTCTCCGCTGGCCAAAAGTCTTGTCGTGAAATTTAGTTCACCCAATTCACTTATAGTGCATATGTTTGGACTGTTGGGGAAAACGGAGTACATGCAAACATGGGATGTACATGCAAACATGGGGAGAACATGCAAACTCCACACAGAAATGCCAAAATGGCCCAGCCCGGACTCAAACCAGTGATTTTTTGCTGTGAAGCGACAGCCCATTGAAATGAAATATGCAAGATTAATACTACTACTACTACTACTACTACTACTACTAATAATAATAATAATAATAATAATAATAATAATAATAATAATAATAATAATAACAATAATAACAATAATAATAATAAATTATTAATAATTGTTAATTTCCATCAATTCAATATTTACAATATAAAATAATCAGAAATCTTTATTAATAAAATGAAAAGCTACTGAACAGTAGCACAATGCAACGGGTCATAATTTTACAGACTGTGGAAGTGTGGAAAATTTCACTGTTGGCTAGAGCTGTTTGCCTTTTAATAAGTCATTTCCATGCTAAACCACCCACATCATGCAATCACAGGTTGCTTTAATGACAACTTAACAACAATAAGTGCACCATCATAATTCAGAGTGCGCTACATTCACACGTGTTTATTCAGTGTCAGGGTTAACCTCCGAAAAGCAGGTGTCCGTTCGTCCACTGACCTGCTGCACTCAAACAGCAGTCGTGACCTACTTAGTGGAAGCTGGCGGCTTTCCAGCTCTTAAATTAGCATGTCAGATAGGATTACGCTCCTCTGACTGATCCACTGGCTAATTAACAGCAATAATGATTCAAGTATTTTAGAAGGAAGGGAGAATACAAAAATGCTTGTTTAGGACAATCCGCCCATATGGAGTTTAGATGCAGCAAATCTCATCTATGCACGAGGCATCTGTTGACACCTTGAAGGGTACATATCAGGGAAAAACAAGACCGTCTTTGCTCTTTTTAAAAGCAAATAAATAGACATGGGAATAATTAGTGGAATTACATAGCGATTACAAAAGTATTTCACATGCAAACATTAGTTTGGCTAATTATAACTGATGCTACGCAGTCTTGAAGAAAAAGTTCACACAAAAATGAATCATCTTCGATTGCTCAACCCTCAACTTGAATGACTTTCTTCTGTGAAACACAGATGAAGATGGATTGAACAATGTTTATGATGCTATTTTGTAAGAGTAAATTTTGTAATCAACCTGTCAAGAAGTAAAGATGACAGATGCGTCTGAAAATATATATGTACCACATTACTATAGTGTTCTCTTTTATAGTATATTCTGGTTATAGTCTTGTAAAGCCATGTATCAAATCAGTGTAATATTATGTCAGGAATATTATGCAGGGAAAAGCACAGCCTCTAGCGGGGTTGAGGTAACACAAAAACAAAAGATGCATTGTTACTTAGGAATAAAACATATGAAGCATTACAAAATAACAACACTAGTAAGTAAACTTTGATGTTGGTTTGACAAAGCATTACATTTAAAATGTTCCTAGCATGAGTGAACAGCTAGCATGTCTTTGATAGTAAGCATATTGCTAACATGAATAAGAATGTTTAAACAATCAAACAGCGTGCTGATAGCTAATGTAAATGTTCAGTTGCTATGTTTTTTGCTTAAACTAGCATGTTGCTAGGATGTTTCAAAACATCAATAATGCAAGAATTAAAAATTCCTAGCATGAAATAAAGTTGCTAACAATAATCAGCATGTTGCTTTCTTGTTTAAGCATAAATTAGCATGTAAACATTTTATCATGAAGATAAAATAAGAATTATTACTGCTTCTCTTTACTTTACTCCTTTACTTTTGTGGATAAGGAAACGGTGCTGTACGCACTCGACTGAAGACATCCACTATTAGTCTACACATTTAATTTTGTTTGTTAAGCACAAAGATTTGTTTTAAAAAATATTACTATATTCAGTTCTGATTTCCGGCAAATGAATAAATGAACAATAATAACGAAGTGTGATCAAAAAACACACATCCTATTCTTATCCCCTATATGGTGATGCATACGTCTCCAAAATCAGACGGGCAGACATAACTAAACTTGTTTTCATTAAACAGATATAAATATGAATATAATAAATAAAACTCATGATAATAATAAATATAATAATAATAATAATACCAATAATAACATTATACGGTCCCACTTTATATTAAGTGTCCTTAACTATGATGTACTTGCATCAAAAAATAAATACAGTACAATGTACTTACTGTGTTTATAATGTATCTGAGAACACTTGTGGTGCTCTTGAGTTGGGATAGGGGTTGGGTTATGAACAGGTTTGGTGGTATGGGTAGGTTTAAGGGTGGGTTAAGGTGGAAGGGATGGTCAAAAGTATATTTAGAAATGTAACTACAGAAGTTAATACATATAGTAAGATGTAATTACATACCGGTATTTAATCAAGCATAAATACACAATAAATACATGTATTTACACAATAAGGACATTGTAACAAACTATTAATTCCTGTGTAAGTACATATTAGTTAAGGCCACTTAATATAAAGTGGGACCCATTATACAAATGCAAAATGTCATGAATAAACTTAAAAAAAAAAAAAAAAACGTGAAAATAACTGTTGTGCTGGTCTGAAAATTCCAACAAACCCCCCCAAACACGTCTTGCCCCTTATTGCGCCGGGTGTATGAAAGTGTTTGAATAATTGAATCTGCACTATGCTCAACTTATGCACAATAAACAGTGTGAACGGCGTGTCTGGCAAAAACAAATTAAATAAATAAATAAATCACATGACAGATTTTTGGAAGCAATTTTAGTCAATTTGAATGCTACGTCTTGATAAACATCAGCCCAGTCAGTTACAGTGAGTGGTGCAACCAGCCTACGATCATTAGTGGAGAAAATTTAAACAGATTTTTTTAATTGCAGTCTCAGTTCATTTAGTGTAACACGCCGTGAGTGGAGGAGATGCTAATCAGGCTACATTGAAAAATTAGGCTGTCATCTCAGGGGGGGGATCTTAGACCATTCCTGAAAAAAAAAGCACATTATGTTTCGAATGTTGGTGATTTTTATCTTGCGGATTTTTTCGCAGGTGACCTGAGAAACACCGAACAAGCCCGTGGAGACTGCGAGCGTATTGAATGCATACATATTAATTAATTCTCCAAAGCTTGACACATGCTGCACCGACTTGGAGTTCCACTAATTAATTGTTTCAGCTGCATTGTCAAGCGTGTTCGTTCGGCAGTTCCCAGAGGAATCAAAGAAAGAAAGCATATAGCCTTTATAACAGCTTTACTGAGCCGACAGCTAGAAATTTGCACAAAATTCTTCTCCTTGTTCTCTTAAACCGATTTATGCAGCAGCAAATGTACGCTTGCAATCATTTCAGAGAGTCCAATTAGGAACAACTATCTCTTAACATCCTTAAAACATGATTTAATTAAACATCTTGAATGGAAATGAAGGAAAAACACATTTGATTTCCCTTCTCTGAATATCACACAATGGACTTCTACACCAGTGTCCTCCTTGTTCGCTGCATTTTTCTGAGGACGCTCAAACTGATAGACAGCATGCGCAAGTAAACAAAGTTGCCGTTGAGGAAGTATCTGAATTAATTAGGTTTGTTTTATACACCAGTGGGTCTTTTCCCATACTGCAATGAGGCTTGAGAGAGACATTTAATTAAAGAAAAGATTAACTGTTTTTATTATTCATACCAGCTCGGTGGCATCTGTGTGAATTGAATTTCATATTCATGTGCCACGAGAGAGGCAAGCTTAATATAGACTAATAAATGATCTTTTTTGCAGGCTTCTGTAAACACAAAGGTGTTGATTATTTCATAAATAACACTGCAATGCAAAGATGTGTCAGCAGAACAACAGTCATTTAAACAGTTACCTATCTGCAATATGGAAAAGATGTGCATTTTGTTATTATTTATTTATCTGCTTGTTGCTTTATGTTCATTTTATATGAATTATAACATAGATATTTGCCATAAAGTTGGTCCATGTGATGCTTTCTCTATGTAAAATCAGAAGACTTTTGTTAACAAATCTAGTTGACTAATCTAATAATTTAATGATATGCCATCTAACATTTACTCTATTATATTAGATTTCAAATTAGTGTAGACTTCGGTATCAATAAGTGCTTTAATGTCCATTTCATGGTATGATTTGAGTGACATTAAATAGTGCTTAAGGTGGCATGGTGGCGCAGTGGTTAGCACTGTCGCCTCACAGCAAGAAGGTCGCTGGTTCAAGTCCCTGCTGGGCCAGTTGGCATTTCTGTGTGGAGTTTACATGCTCTCTCCTTGTTGGCGTAGGCTTCCTCTAGGTGCATTTCCCCCTCAGTCTAAAGACATGCGGTATAGGTGTGTGAATGAGAGTGTATGGGTGTTCCCAAGTACTGGGTTGTGCCTGAAAAGGCATCTGCTGGGCAAAACAGGCTGGAATAGTTGGCGGTTCATTCCACTGTGGCGACCCCTGATAAAGAAGGAACTAAGCCAAAGGAAAATGAATAAATGAATGAATGAATGAACGAACAGCGCTTTATTTAGGGATACACTGAATTTTCTGAAAAAAAAATATCAGTCTAAATTCAAATTTTCTAGCCAATTATCAGTCTAAATTGGCATTTTCTCTGGCCAAGAGAGAAAACCAATAAAAATATGAGCTGAAATATGCTGTAAGAGTCTCCAGTCATAGTCACTGTGTGGAGTGATGTAGCTTAAACACTGGATGTGGAAAGCGCTGCGCTATGATAACCCTTTATTTCATTGCACATGTAAACACTGCTTTGTTGCAACTTCAACCAAAGTGCAATAGCAACAGAGCATGCGTGCCAAGGTTAAAGTTCACAATAGCTTAATACTTCGCTCTGTGGATATTCCATTCATGAACCCATACTACTGTATATGCATATCTAAGCTAATCCGAAAAGCAAAGCTTAAATCCTGCACTGACAGGACATTTCTAATTAGTATACTTGTTCCTGCTGCTTACAATAATGCTACCATGCTGTCGTGGCAACGCTGGTGAAATAACTTCTCTCAGTTTACTGATAATAATGTGGTTATTTAATTGGCTTGTGTTTTTTTTATAATCAGTTTAATCTAAGTTTCATAAAACAATAAATATGACAAAGCATTTTCAGCCAAGTGCATCTAGAATTCCAGGATTGGCTGTCCCAGTCACCAGACATGAACATTATTGAGCATGTGTGGAATAATAAGATGAAAGAGGAGATTGAAGATGAATCCAAAGAATCATGATGAACTCTGGGAGTCCTGCAAGAACGCTTTCTTAGCCATTCCAGATGACTTTATTAATATGTGATTTGAGTCATTGCAGAGATGTATAGATGCAGTCCTCCGAGCTCATGGGAGTCATACACTATATTAATTCTGTTTCACTGCAGCATGACTTTATATTCTATACTGTACATTACTTCTGTTAAGTGAAGTCAGACCTTACAGTCCAAATTAAATAAGGAAAAATGAAGACATGATCATATTTTATTTTGGTCAAATAAGCGTAATCTAGCAACACAATGTACGACAATTTGTAACTTTTTGATTTTGTGGCTAATTCGTATGAATTCGTACGATCTAATTCGTACAAATTAGTACGATCTGCTCATCCCCCAATGACGGTTGGGTTTAGAGGTGGGGTTAGGTGCCACGCCTCCTTTTTAAAATCGTACAATTTCGTGCGACTGAACTTGTACGAATTTGTACGAATAAGCCACTAAACTGGCAAAACGTAAAATACTTACATTTCCTCATGAGATCAGGCTGAATCTAGAGGCCTTTGCCTTTCATATAAGCCATTTCTGATACCAAATGATCAACTAGAAGTCAAGTTATTATTTGTTGCTCCTAAAACTTGGATAGGAGACAAGACTTTTGTTAGGTAGTGTATATTAAATGCTTTATTACTTAAAATAACCTTTGTTACTCAGCGTAACAGATATATGAAGTAAAAACGAAACAATATACTTATTTTGACCTGATCATTTAAATACAATGATCGCAGTAGTGACAAAACATCTTGCTGACAAGTGGGTGAAATTTAGTGGCCTGAAGGACAAAGTGTAAAGATTTGAAATGACAACTAATTCACACTTCTAGTTTACACTTAAGTGATGATTGTTTATAAAGCTTGTTTGGCGTGCTGTCCCGGGAGAAAGCCCTGAGCTCAAAATATTCTCGAGCCCGGGGCTCCCTTCCGTTGCAAAGCGAGAGGGGAGTTTAAGCTCAGGTACAACTTGAGAACTCCCCTGCTGTAGTAGCTAATGAACAGATAGTGATTGCTCTTAAAAGTACTTACTAGAAGTCTATGGTGCCAATTTGGATTAGTCAATTAACTTAAGTTGCATGTTTTTGGACGGTGGGAGGAAACCGGGGAACCCGGAATAATCCACGTGAGCACAGGGAAAATGTGCAAACTACACACAGAAACGTCAGCTGGTTTGGTAATGACCAGAACCAAAGACGATCTCGCTGTGATGCAAAAGTGCTAACCACTGGGCCACCTTGCCACCCATCTAGGAAAGGAGGAGGAGTAGAGGTGGAAGGGGGGATTCTTCAAAACAAAGATGACTGTGGTATGAAACCTAGGGCATTTATAGTGGCTTAGGATTCGTGTGATTGGTGATTGATGAAATGGATAATGCGGGACCAGCCGCAAGCAATCAGAAACACGTGATCCTCTCGAAATTAGTTTATGAATAAATTTTACTTAGTATTTGTGGCAAAACCATGATGCTTATATAAGTTTTTTTTTTATGTAATTAAATTGTTCCGGTTATAAATATGCTTGACAAGATCTCTCTGTATATTCAGTAATCTATTGCTATGACTATTTGTAAGCCAGAGCAATAGTGTAATGTCACTTTTTTGCTTAGAAAATCATCAGTAGCCGCAGGTTTTCAGGTATTGAGTTTCAAACTATCCTTTTAAATTGAATATCAATAAGACGGTTACCACTTTTTGCATATTTTACAGAAAAATCCTCAGTTCCCAGAAATCTCATTTGCATTGCTCTTGGCAGATGCTTTCTAACCATGAATCACGAATTGTGTTTGCGAGTGCCAAATAACTCAAACCGTATGCTACTCACTCAAAATGCCAATAAGACAAAATATCAGATCAACTATAACACGGCATGCATTCAATAAGCCATTTATCCACTCACTTTAGTGCTGTTCTTCGTCATTAGCTGGCATTCACAGGAGAATGTTTGCATTGCACAGAAGACATCCGCAATTCTGTTGCATCTCTTGTCTTTTTTGTTACTTAAAAGAACAGCCCGACATCAAAACCTAAGTAATATCATAATGTTTCATATAATGCAATCACACTGCACTTTTCAGATTCAAAATACATATGCATATGATTGTTGGCAACCGCAGAATGAGTTGATTTTAATTGCTTTCACTTGTGTCAGGCAAAGAAAAACCAGCATTTGAAGGAAAACAGCACAAAATCAGCCATTCTCTTTCATTTTGCACCTACAAGGAGACAGGCAGGAAATAAAAATGAGGGATTAACCGCAAAAAAACCTTTATCATCAGCTTCAAAGAGCTGATAAACACGAAAGTTTCTACTTCTTTTTTCCCCCATTTAGAAAAAGCGCCTCTTTGAAGGTGCCATTTGATGTTTAAATAATTATTTCTAATCATCAAATCCTCCATTAAAGGCAGGGCACTACATTTCTTCATTTTGACTTTTGAGTCGTCGGTCTACATTTAATTTGGATTTAATCTCAATATCAGTTTTTTGCTGGTTTTAATACATTTATCATGCGATTTGCAGACCTGTTTTAAAGCTCAACAGATACCTGAAGTTTTAGTTTTGAAGATAAACTCAAAGTTAAACTCGGCTTTATACTTTTTTGCACTTTGGGGAATTAAATAATTTTTGGAAATGCATAATCTGCTTTCTTCTGTTTCATTTAATGCCTTGTCGTTGGGCACTGAAAATTGCTTTAAAAAGTGTATATAATTACTGAAAAATACACTCACCGGCCACTTTATTAGGTACACCTTACTAGTACTGGGTTTGACCCACTTTTACCTTGTACCACTTGACCCACTTTTGAACTGTCTTAATCCTTTGTGGCATATATTCAACAAGGTACTGGAAATATTCCTCAGAGATTTTGGTCTATATTGACATGATAGCATCACGCAGTTGCTGCAGATTTTTCGGGTGTAAATCCATGATGCGACTCTCCCGTTCCACCACATCCCAAAGGTGCTCTAATGGATTGATTAGGGTGACTGTGGAGGCCATTTGAGTACAATGAACTTTTTGTCATGTTTAAGACACCAATCTGAGATGATTTGCGCTTTATGACATGGTGCATAATCCTGCAGGAAGTAGCCATCAGAAGATGAGTACACTGTGGTAATAAAGGGATGGACATGGTCAGCAACAGTACTGAGGTAGGCTGTGGCATTGACACGATGCTCAATTGGTACTAATGGGCCCAAAGTGTGCCAAGAAAGTATCCCCCACACCATTACACCACCACCAACAGCCTTAACTGTTGATACAAGATAGGATGGATCCATGCTTTCATGTTGTTGATGCCAAATTCTGCCCCTACCATCCAAATGTCGCAGCAAAAATCGAGACTCATCAAACCAGGCAACATTTATCCAATCTTCTATTGTCCAATTTTGGTGAGCCTGTGTGAATTGTATCCTCAGTTTCCTGTTGTTAGCTGACAGGAGTGGCATGCGCTGTGGTCTTCTTCTGCTGTAGCCCATCTGCTCCAAGGTTGGACATGTTGTGTGTTCACAGATGCTCTTCTGCATACCTCGGTTGTAACAAGTGGTTATTTGAGTTACTGTTGCCTTTCTATCAGCTGTAACCAGTCTGGCCATTCTCCTCTGACCTCTGGCATCTGTGCTCACAGATCTGCAGCTCACTGGAAACTTTCTCTTTTAGGGCCATTCTATGTGCCCGTGCGTGAAAATCATCTTGACCATGTCTACATGCCTAAATGCATTGAGTTGCTGCCATGTGTTTTTCTGATTAGAATATTTTTAAATTAATAATATATTAATTTAATATATATATATATTTAATATATTATTAATTATAATTACACAATTTTGAAAGAAATTAAAAAAAAATTAAACATATATTCGCTCCATTTCAGCAAGCTGCTTTAAAGTAATTAACCTTAGTCCAAAATATAAAACACTCTACTCAAATTAACATCCTTAATTCCTTAATTAAATTCTGAAGACTAAATTAAGAATTCTTTTCTTTTTTTTAATGATATTTTCCTCAAGTTAACTCTAAACTCTAAGCCTTGACAAAGTTGTTTTAATGATTTTAAGGTGCTTAATTAGTGGATTGGTTTGTAAATGTTTTACCATACAAAATTTTAATAGTGCAAAAAACCTGAAATTTTATCATCATAATCACACGATTAATTAGGTAATAGTACAAGTAATTCCCCACAAGAGATATTTTCTAAAGAGTACAAATTTTATCCATGTTCAAATTTTATGATGTGATTTTTTTTATTATGGTGACACGGTGGCGCAGTAGGTAGTGCTGTTGCCTTACAGCAAGAAGGTTGCTGGTTTGAGCCTCGACTAGTTCAGTTGGTGTTTCTGTGTGGAGTTTACATGTTCTCCCCGTGCTCATGTGGGTTTATTCTGGGTGCTCCAGTTTCCCCCACAGTCCAAAGACATGCGGTACAGGTTAATTGGGTAAGCTGAATTGTGCGTAATGTATGTGTGTGAATGAGTGTGTATGAATGTTTCCCAGAGATGGGTCACAGCTGGAAGGGCATCCACTGTGTAAAACATATTTTTAATTTGTTGGCGGTTCACTCCGCTGTGGCGACCCCAGATCAATAAAGGGACTAATCCAAAAAGAAAACAAATGAATGATTTTTTAATTTCACCTGATTATATTTTTGTGTTTAATAAATCAGCAAATATAATATCATTTTCCTTCGGCTTAGCCCCTTTGTTTATCAGAGAAAATGAACCACCAACTTATCAAACATATGTTATACGCAGCAGTCAGCAAATGTCTTTCCAGCCGCAACCCAGTACTGGGAAACACCCATATACTCTTGCATACTATCTCATCCCCTAATCCCCAATTCAGCTTATTCAATTCACCTATAGCATATGTCTTTGGACTGTGGGGGAAACCAGAGCACCTGGAGGAAACCCACATGAACCAATGAGCCCATTCTTGACCTGACCCAACCTGCGTGCCAGGATGGGTCAATATTTCCTGCCACTAACTTCAGGCTGGGCTGTGCTCAAGCATCTATGTTTTTTTTTAGTCGTTACTTAATTAGCATAATTGGGTGAAAAACTATGACATAATTATAAATGTTATATTTTAGCAAAGCAAGACATGTGTGGGTCTAAAAAGTTGACCATTCGCAATCCGTGTCAGTCGCAGCAACTCTCTTACAACAGCATCTCCTCTACTGGCACACATCGGTGGTTCTTATTGATGCATTTATTGGATAAAATTGCTACTTCTAACAATCATTCGATGTGCTTTTAGTCATTAGCCATGCACTGTCACTTCAATAGAGAGTAAACAGCGGCAAAAATAGACCCAGTGCTAAAATGATCGCGGCAGCTTGCCATATCAGCTCTACTCACGCACCGCACTGACGCATTGCTTCTGCGTGTGGTATGAAAGCACTAATCTGTTATCAGGAACGCAACAAAAAACATGCGCTCTGCTCACATGCGCATTGTGAACAAGGTGATAGCAAAAAAACAAGGACTTCCATGATGAATACACACATGAAGCAGGCTTGCCGTGGCAGAAAAAAATTATAGACCGCCTTCAATGTCCATTAAGATAAATTCATTAACATAAATCTAAACAAATTTCTAGGGATGCACTAATATGGATTTTTTTGGCCGATATCGATAACCGATAACTCCTCAGATTTGGAGGCCGATATATATAGGCCGATAATTATAAATAATTAAAAATGTTATATTTTTATACAGCATACTTCATAAAAGATTGAACTGCTCTAATGAACTGTATAGTCTGTACTCAAAGCAAAAAAGCTATAATTTCAAAATTGCAAGGTGATTATATAGACCTATATTCAGGATTTGGTGTTTTAGATTCTTTTGAACACATGTAGCTGCTTGTCAATCAGACATTGCTTCTGTGTTCGTTCTTGCAGTCAATTGTGGGAAAAATGGTCGAGGAAAAGTTTATGATAAACCGCTTTGAGTTTCACTTAACTGCAGACGCAAATTCTCCCTCGGAGTCAGAATTTGATACAAACCTGAGCGTTGAGCACAGAAGACTTTGACAAACACAGAGCAAAGTATAAAGAAAGACTGTGGTGGCAAGTTGAGGGCGCACCTCTCCCTAGTGCTGCGATGACGGCTGTTGGATCAGCGTGTGTGTGTGTGTGTGTGTTTGTGTGCTGTGACAGCTCTCACGCGTGCTCGTTATAATCTATGAATACTCCAATCAAACTGAATTCAATCTTACATCAACAACACATGGCAAGCAACATGTTGATAAGAACAAATAATCAGATTACAAACAAGCCAACAAGTTGTTTAGCACGTGTGCATCGCTGCTGTTATGTTTACACATGTAATATTTTTTTTCTGAGGTGATTTAAAGCAAAATACACAATGGCACTTAATCAAACATATCTACAATGATAAGGAACGTGGTTACTTACTGAGTTACTAACGCACAGCAATACCACATGAAGAAAGTATTGCAATAAACAATGTAAGGAGAGCTCCATTATAGTGCACTGGACAAGTCTGAACAAGTTCCGCCCACACATGCGCAAGGCAGGCAGTTCTGTACAATTACGTAATTTATCGGATTAAAGATATCGGCCTAATTTAGACATCGGATCGATAACGATAATCTTAAAAATAGCATTTATCAGCCAATAACGATATGGTCGCCTATATATTGTGCATCCCTACAAATTTCTGTAGTTCAAACAACTCAGAATTGCTGTTGAGAACTTCTGTTATAACGGCCCACATATTAACAAATCAGGTTTAAATCCAGCTCGGGCTCATAATTACAGTCACACAAGGTCAGGTTCTGACACAAGATGCGTGGGCTCAGGTAGGGTCGGGGTTAATTTTTAGGCCTGGATCTAAGCTCTAACAAAAATGCTAAATTGTTCACTCAAACTAAAAAATGTGCCAAATGCATTTTGCATCACTTACAGTTAAATACAAGAAAAAGAAACACTGTGTTGTCAGTTTGAGCTCTTTTTTCTGGTTTACACAACCATTGGTGTGTAAACGTGCACCGACAAACAGAGGTAAAATGACTGTAATTCCACGTTACATTGTGTACCAAGTAGGCAAGTGTTTAAAACAAACATAAAATCCATCAAAGCTCAAGGTAAAGTGACGTCTAGATGCAGCAAAAACACAGGCCACAGCGAAACATGCATGCATAAACATGACCTCTTTAATAGCGGCTTGTTTACCTTCAATCTGACAGGCGTCGAGAACACAAGACGCATCCTTTCAGCCAGCTGTCAAACTCTTTCTCTGCTGTCAAAATCATATTATAATCTCACCACGCGACGCTCGGAAAACAATGCCGCCTTCTGAAAGGATGAGGACGCATGCAGACGCTCTAAATATAACTCTGAAGCAGATACATCTAATAACCTCCACGGGTTGTAAGAGCACTTGAAACAAATTGGTTTCTTCCTTTCCTGCACACATCCAATCTTCTGCTCATGAATAAAGAAGTTCTTGATTTTTCTAGACTTGATGTTTTTTTAAGGAGAAGACTAGTCAAACGTTGAAAGCCAAGCTGATCTCAAAAGTTTCGATGAGCGAAATCAAATCAGGCTCCGGATCAAGCTCCAGCTGCGTTTCTCCATTTTCAACTAGCAAAATAAAGTTGCTGAAAATTGAGGAGGATTTCTGCTCAACTTTTCAGTTTTGCTGAGCAGGTCTCCGAGGATCTTTAGCTTTACTTTCAGGCCAGTTTCAGATGACATACACTTTGTGATTTTTGGCTCTTTACACCAACACAATGGATTTAAAAGCGAACACGATGTGCTTTAACTGCAGACAACTACCATATTTCTGCTGGGGGTGTTTTCTTCACAAGGAAAATAATTCTTCAGTCGTCCACCACAGTTGTTTCCGTGGTCTTCCAGATCTTTTGGTGTTGCTGAGCTCACTAGTGCGTTCTCTCTTTTTAAGAATGTTCCTAACACTTGTTTTGGCCACGCCTGATGTTTTTGCCATCTCTCTGATGGGTTTGTTCTGTTTTTTCAGCCCAATGATGGCTTGCTTCACTGATTGTGACAGCTCTTTGGATCTCATCTTAAGAGTTGACAGAAACAGAATCCAAATACAAATAGCCACTTGAGATGAACTCTGGACCTTTTATCTGCTCATTGTAGTCGGGAAAATGAGGGAATAGCACACACCTGGCCATGAAACTGCTTAGAAGTCAGTGGTCTAATGACCCAATATATTTCTATTTTACCAAACTGTATATATATATATATATATATATATATATATATATATATATATATGTATATGTATATGTATATATATATATATATATATATATATATATATATATATATATATATATATATATATATATATATATATATATATATATATATATATATATGTATGTATGTATGTGTGTGTGTGTGTGTGTGTGTGTGTGTGTGTATATATATATAAAGATAAATTTGACCCACCTATAATGCATCATATCATTGTGAATGCATGATCACACAAAATATTCAAATGTCAGTCTGAATCTGGAATCTGGTAGGTGTAACCAACCTTACTGCCAGAATCCAATAAGATTCCCTAAAACATTTAATATTGAATTGAATAAATGCATTTGGCTCAATAAAGCATGCATGTGTACCACTTAAACTACTAAAAAAAATGATAGTACTACAATTCACACAGGTTTACATCATATGTTTCTTTAAAAAAGTCTGTTTTGGATGATGTTAAGCACTGAGGACACCACAGCACATGTGATGACTTCCGCAAAGGTCAAAGCTAATGCAGATTCCAGTCTAAACTGTGATGATTTGCTATTATCTGCATGAGTGAACGGCACATTCTGCATGCTCGCTGTTATTTCTGATCTGCGAGCGGAGTGGGACACGAGACATCAGCTTCACAGTGACTGAACGGAGACGTCAAAGACAGATTGAGTTGAGATTTGAGAGTTGATGGCTTTATAGAGCTTGAAGTCTCACAGATGATAAAGATTTCAAATGAATCATGACTGAAGAAGAAAAAAAAAAGCGTGGATGGTGGAGAGCTGAAGGTCATGACAAGGTTGTTTTTTCATCCTACTAAGACTTTATTATATTTATAAACAGATATAAATGTGTGTGTAGCGTAATTGTACTCTGAAAAAAATCTGTTTATACAAGTGTTTTCAGCTTATTTACAGTTGTGAATTGCATTATGAGATGTTGATCTCTGCTCTGTGGACTTTTGATCTTGAAAATTCAGTTCTACATTTAAACAAAGTGACTTTTATTGACATTTTTTAGTAGTTTGAAATAATATAATGTATAAGAAATAATATATACAAACAAATAAGTCTATAAAATAGCAGAAAATGTGCTAGCAGTTTATTACAAAGTTTTTGTAGAGTAATATACAAGATGTATATTGATATATATCAACAATATACTATTTAAACTACTAATAATGCTCATAAAAGTGACTTTTTCAAACTTTTCAAGGTTAAAAGATCAAGGTCCTATAATGCAATTCAAAGCATAAATAAGTAGGAAAAAATAAGAATGTGGATTACAAAATACGAAAAACTGCTAGTTTACGGATATATTTTTTGTACACACTATATGCATTAGATAAATAATTGTAATATATATATATATATATATATATATATATATATATATATATATATATATATATATATATATATATATATATATATGGAATATTTTTTTTATTATACACTTCATACAAACACTTCTGTTCATCATATATTTATATTTTAAATGTTTTGATTTGAATCTTTTATATGTTTAATGTGATTGGGACGCTGACATAAAAGTGTGGATCCAAATGCATTTTTATTGGAAGAAAGGTCAGTCAAGAAATGCTTAACACAGAGGCAAAACATGTATACAAAAAAAACCCAGAGCCATGGTCAGTAAACAGGTAGGCAGGCACATGTTCACTAACAGTATAACAAGACTCAGCCCAGATGTGTGTGTGAGTGGTGCATGACTGAATATGTAAATATTTTGCTGGCAGATTTGTATTTCTTCAGCGATCTGCATGGGCTAGATCGCTGATGACTGTGACAATAGGCTATATTGTTAAATATTATTAGGATTAAAAACAAAAACAAAAAAAACAAAGATTTTCTATTTTTAAAATATTTAAAAACACAAGATGTTGCTGTCATGACTAAGTTGAATATATTTTCAATATTTAACACTGTGAAAAGCTCTAACAGTCACATTTGATTGATTACTTGTTTATTACTTCATGTACTTTTTCTTCATGTGATTTAATTAATACTATCTGTGTACACTATCTGACAAAAGTCTTGTCGCCTATCCAGGTTTTAGGAACAACAAATAATGACTTGACTTCTTGATCATTTGGTATCAGAAGTGGCTTATAAAAAAGGGCAAAGGATTCTATATAACGCTTATTTTACCAAAATAATATTTGATCATGCCTTGATTTTTTATTAAATAATTAGGACAGTAAGGTCTGACATTGCTTAGACAAAAGCTTGGAGGACTGCATCCGTACATCTCTGCAATGACTCAAATAACTTATTAATAAAGTCACCTGGAATGACAAAGAAAGTGTTCTTACATGACTCCTAGAGTTCATCAAGATTCTTTAGATCCATCTTCAATGCCTCCTCCATCATCTTACCCTAGACATGCTCAATAATGTTCATTTCTGGTGACTGGGCTGGCCAATCCTGGAGCACCTTGACCTTCTTTGCTTTCAGGAGCTTTAATGTGGAGGCTGAAGTATGAGAAGGAGCGCTATACCGCTGAAAAATTTGCCCTCTCCTGTAGATTGTAATGTAACGGGCAGCACAAATGTCTTGATACCTCAGTGCCATCTACTCTGCAGATCTCTTGCGTGCCTCCATACTGAATGTAACCCCAAACCATGACTTTTCCTTCACCAAACTTGACTGATTTATATGAAAATCTTGGGTCCAATCAGGTTGCAGTAGGTCTTCTGCAGTTTCTGTGATGATTGGAATGCAGTTTAACAGATGATTCATCAGAAAAATCGACCATCTGACACTTTTCCAAATGATCAAGTCAATTTGCTGCTCTTACAGTTAAGATGACCTTTGTTAGGTAGTGTATACAGTATCTAATTAATGTGTCAATCTAATGCAATGTTTTCCAACCCTGTTCCTGAAGGCACATCAGACAACATTTTTAACCCCTCCCTAATCAAACACACCTGAATCAACTCATCAGAACTTTAGAAGAGCCTCCAAAACCTGAAATGAATACTGTAGGTCAGACAAGGAAGACATTTAAAACATGTACTGTTGGTGTGCCTCCGGGAACAGGAACATTTAATGTACACAAATTAAACACAATCAAACTGAAATAACCCCAATCTCACACACACATTATTATTTCATATACTTAACTTCATTAAAAGATTAATGAGGAGTTAAGACTAACGTCAACCTTTAAATACCCTTATGTGATCAAATGATTGCAAACACAAGCATTATATAGCATCGAAAATAAACGAGGGCCATATAAATGCCTTTTTTTCTACATGCACGACTCAACGGTTTCTCTGAAAACAAATACGGCATGTCCTGCACTCTTCCTTTCCCTGCTGAGACTCAGATGAGTTGAGGAAAAACAACTCATTGTGTTACTCTGAAGATACTGAAGAGCTGCGGGTTTTAAAGCAGTTGTAAATGAATTCAGCACGTTGGTGGTCCGGCATGTTTTCAGAAAGCGTTTTGATGGACGCCACATTCGGTGTCCCCGCAGAGGAGGCAATGGAGCGAATGTGGTTAAACTGGAGATCTGAATGAGAGTGCACAACTCCGGACTTCCTACGGTGCTTTTATTTTACTTCGGAAATAGTTTGATTTGCTTTCAGGACCGTATAGTGTTGGTGGAATACAAATATTCTCCTATGGGCCGGTGAGAAGTTCATTATTGTGGACAGACGCCCTGCTGTGAGCAGTACAAACAGTACATAATAAATGCCGGGAGCACCCACTCTGAACCAGACACACTGTACTACATGTATTATTCCTCCTGATGAATATGGATCTCGCTTTTCATATTTTAGCCAAATATGAATCAAGAGCAGCAAGTGTAATAACTCGCATAGTTTTGCCAGTGTTTTAATAAGAAGCTAAAAAAAAGTAAATGTGGCTGTAAAATTATTTAAAACAATGAACTTGGACAATACTCTGCTACTGTATACAAATATTAAATAATAATAATAATAATAATAATAATAATAATAATAATAATAATAATTCCTTACATTTATATAGCACTTTTCTGGACACTCAAAGCATTTTATACATTTGCACAGTCAAAAGTCAAAATTAAATTTCAAAATGTATGTTTAATTAAATCTATATTTATATATTTATCAATATTATTAACACCGTTTGTTATTTTTTATTTACACACTGCTTTAAAAAGTGACAAAATGTATTAAAAATAAATTAGGGACTAAATCAAAGGAAAATAAACGAAATTAAATTAAATAAATTAAATTAAAAATAAATAAAAGACTAACTCTAAGAAAAAAAAATTCAATTCAATTAAAAATAAACAAGGGCCTAACCCATTGGAAAATAAATGAAATGAAATTAAAAATAAATAAGGAATTAACTCATAGGAAAATAAATTATATGAAATTAAAATCAAATAAGGGACTAACTCAAGGGAATTTTTTTAATTGAATTAAATTAATAAATAAATAAATAAGGGACTAACTCAAGGGAATTTTTTGAAATTAAATTAAATAAAAAAAATAAATAAAGGACTAACTCAAGGAAATTTTTTTGAAATTAAATTAAACAAAAAATAAATAAGGGACTAACTCAAGGGAAATTTTTAATGAATAAAATTAAATATTATTAAAATGAATTAAATTAAATTAAACTTTAAATTAACCAAATATTCAATGAAAAATATTGAATAATAAAAAGATTTACTCCATAATCAGTGCATTAACTATCGATTTGCACTTTCTTTGAGTGTTAAGCACCATTTGACTTGTTCTGATCTTATTAGAATTGAAAATTTAAAAAAACTTCTGCATGAAATCGCACACAAAACACTGAATTACACTAACATCATTTTCCAGCTGTCGTACAACTTGCACTGAGAATTTAATTAATTGCAATTACATCAAAACGTTTGAAGTATTGGGTGCTTTAATTTTAAAAAAGGAACAGAAAATTGCTGCATAATGAACGCTATTTGCTAACCTTCCTCCATCAGATTTGTTAATTACTGTACGCTCTATCCTGCTTCCATCTGCTTGAGTGTGGGTTAAGGAAGTTGCTTTGTTCTTGTCAAAATGCAATTAGACTGCAGCTCCAAACAGAGGAAGCGTGTAGTGCAAGTCTCGCCATCGTCCAGCACAGGGCACCACAGAACAAATGACAATTAACTCACACTGTGTAGGAGACAAACATGGGAAAACAGCTTAAATCCTGGACTCCTGCTGCGATTTATTAAACAATGATTAATACAAATTTAGAAATTTTAACACTGGAACTATTGAGGCTTTTCATTTGTTTTAAAGTTCATAATTTAATAACTTGGCAACACGGTGGCTCAGTGGTTAGCACTGTCACCTCACAGCAAGAAAGGTCGCTGGTTCGAGCTCCGACTGGGTCAGTTGGCATGTCTGTGTGGAGTTTGCATGTTCTCTCTGTTTTTGTGTGGCTTACCTCCGGGTGCTCCACTTTCTCCCACAGTCCAAATACATGTGTGATAGGTGAACTGAATAAACTAAATTAGCCATATGTGTGTGTGTGTGTGTGTGTGTGTGTGTGTGTGTGTGTGTGTGTGTGTGTGTGTGTGTGTGTGTGAGTGAATGTGAGAGTGTATGGATGTTTCTCAGTACTGGGTTGCAGCTGTAAGGGTATGCGCTGTGTAAAAAATTAGCTGGCGGTTCATTCTGCTGTGGCGACCTCTGATGATTAAAGGGCCAAAGGAAAATAAATGAATGAATAAATGTAATAACTTTGTTATAATAAAACCCATATAACTGATACCCTGACTTTTCCTTAATGTGTGTGTATTTCTTTCTAACATTGTTGTTTTATTAAAATGAGTTAGGAGTATTTCTACTTTGAATTACCATAACAGTCAAATTGGCTGCATACATTTCAGTGTTCGCCACTTATTCCCTTGCATTTAAATATGTGTGCTTCTGTTGCCTAGCAACCTCATGCTAACAAAAACATAACTTTATAATAGTGAAAACAACTTTACTTCAAATATGTCTTTCAAAACAACATATTCATTGCGGTGAGCTCTCCTGCTTGCCAGATTGTCACAACCACCAGCAATCCAAACCTTGTAGATCACTGATCGCCAAAGAACTACAAATCCACCATTATATGGACTACAAGATCCAGTCATGCACTGCTCATTCACACTTGTTTCTGTTTTCCTGCTGATTGCTAACACACACACATCTAAAGCTGTTCAAAACTGATTGCATTGACTTTAAAGGCAGCACACACACACACACTACTTGCTGAGTCTTGTTTAACTGTCTGGGAACATTACGTTTCCTTTGCCTTGTCTTGCCGTGTTTGACAGTCGATTTGCTTTATTGTTAATTTTTTTTTCTGCTGCCTGCCTCTGACCATGCATTTGTTTATGAACACGACTCTGGATTGCTCGTATACACCTGTTTGCCCCTGTGTTGACCGTTGCTTGCCTGACCATTCTCTGTTCAATAAACCTGCATTTGGATCCACACCGCCATTGTCAGTATCCTCTTCACATTACACAGATAAAGCGAGTGTGCATCTTCACATGCGATCTACAGTAGTAAATCAAACACAAACAGTTAATTGTCAAAATAATTACCACTCCTGTAATTGTTTTTTTTTATATATATTTCCCAAATGGTGTTTAAGCAAGGATTTTTTTTTCATGGTATTGCCTATATTTTTCTTCTGGAGAAAATCTTATTTGTTTTATTTAGGCTAGAGTAAAAGCAGTTTTAAATTTTTTAAGGTCAATATTATTAGTCCTCTTAACCAATTTTTTTTTTTTCAATAGTCTACAGAACAAACCATCTTTATACAATGACTTGACTAATTACCCTAACTTGCCTAGTTAACCTAGTTAAGCCTTTAAATGTCACTTTTTCAAGTTGAATACTAGTATCTTAAATCTTAAAATATTATGCACTGTCATAAGTGCAAGAAATCAGTAATTAGAAATGAGTTATTACACCTATTATGTTTAGAAATGTGTTGAAAAAATCTGAAATTTAAAATGATTCAAACTTGACAAAACAGCTAATAATTCTGACTACAACTTTATATAGGCTATTTTACCAAAAGTATGGTATTTTAGGGTAATGACATTAAAAATTATGACGGCAGACATCAAAAGCTTTTAATATCTCAATAGAGGCTTTGAATGTAAATATGACGTGACAATATGATGTCTTTAAATGATAATGAAATTCTGATATTTCCAGTGTTAATCTTACTATGTATGTGAGTTAACAGAAACACCATCAACAAATCAAAAGCAGTTTATAGCTGCTGATTTCTGAGAAAACGCCATAGCAACCACCATGCAATGCAGCAGCAACCTCTTTAACCCCCAAACCACATTAGCTCAAGGTCATGAAGCTGCTACCCATTTTCCTTCTCCTCTATATATACTGTAAAACATCAATAGCAACCACCAAGCAATAAACTGGCAACCCTGTAAACTAGGGGATGAGTGATATCTTATCATTTGCATTATACCAGTAAAAAATAAATAACAAATGATGCCCTTTATTAAAAAAAAAGACTTACTTTAACAATGACCTTAAAAACCTGCAATCTGTGCAATGATTTATTACAATAGCATGTGTGCGATACAGTTTTGCATTTATGCGCCTATTCACAGATTTTCTGACATTTACCTTGAATTAATTTCATAACATCAATCGAGTGTTTGAAATCACTCCTTTCTGTGATCAGACAGGGTTATCACAAAATAAAATCATACTATTTTTAAATATTCAATACAATGATAAAGGCTAGGTCAATTAGCATTGCAACACTTATTATTTATTAAAATTAGTAGCACTTATCACCACAGCGGAATGTATTTGTTTTGTGCAGCAAGCTGAAACATCCATACACTCTCTTATTTACACACATTTATACACTATGGCCAATTTAGTTTACTTCATTCACATATACAGCATGCCACCCAAAGGAATATGGAGCTAATAATATGCCAAAACAATCTGAACTTGAATTGTGTTCATTTGAATTATTGATAATAGTAATTTAATAAATCAGAATTTCTACATGCGTAAAACGTTGTTTTGAATTTGAATTTCTTAATTTGAATTTCAGAACTTGAATATTGACCATCTGAAATTTAAGACAACTGAATTTTAAGGCAGAATTTTTTATAGGCGTATTTTCAAACTTCAGATATTTTGCGGTCTGAATTCCTAGACTGCAGATATTGGGGTTCGTAAAAATACAGTTTCAAGTTTTCAAGATGAAGAAATTCAGAACATCAAATTCAATATTCTAAAATTCAAAACCAGAAATTCAGATTGTGAAGATTCAGCAGAAAGTAGGTCAGGGGTCATCAACAGGGAAGAGTGGACAATCACCGAAAAGTCAAACTAGGGGCCTACTCACACTATGCTATCCGAACCGTGCCTGTCATGACTGTCATGGTCCACTAGATGGCACTGTAGTTCGCTAGCGAACTTTAGTATCGAACTACAGTAGTTCAAGAACTACAAGTCCATACATTCCACGTGCACACACCCGGCTCTCACTTACACTGATTACATACTCAGCTGATTCCGTTTCCCGTTTTGATCCTTGGACTATTTATACACCCTGCACCTGTTTGTTTGTTACAGAGTCTTTTGTCTAGTTAGTATTGTTTAGCTTGGTATGTTGTTCCTGAGCCGTGTTTCTGAATCTTGCCCTAGTTCCTTGTTTAGTTTGTTTTATTGTTATTTTGATACATTGATTTTTGATGTCCTGGGGTCCGTTCTTCGTACCTCGCTTAAATGATCTAAGATTATTTGGCAGATCCTGGATCTTTTAATCTTGATAACTGATCTCTTACTAATTTGGTTCTTCAAACAAGTTCGCGGATCAGATTAGAATGTCTGGATGAACTGATCTGAGATCGCTGCGTGTGTTATGAAGGACAGATCTATCGATCCTCAAAATCATGATCAGCAATGCAACGATTGGCTGACGGCACAGAAACGTAATGACATCATCTGATTAATATTCAATTATCCATGTGAGCAAAATTACATCAAATTAGCAGTAAACGGTTTGTTAAATATGACACGCAAGAACTTTACACATTTGTTGTGAGCTGCAGGCTTTACTCTTTCATTTGTCAAGACAAGAGTATTCATCATGTATTTCAATGCAAATCAATGTATTTAGTTCTACATTTAGAAAAGATTTTCTTTATTATAGTAGCCGTTTTTTAATCGGTGTAAAGAATAACTGGTTGTTTACAAAAGCATTATGATATTGGTAAAGGTGTCTGCAACTTTTGTGAAGCATCAAATCACTGGCATATTAACTATCAAAATATGTTTATGACTGCATAAATGTATTATTGCTTTAAAAAAAAGTAACATATTGTGCATTTCTATTATACACAATTTGTACTAAAGCTATCTAAAAAGTTCATATCAATAAGTTTTCTCTTTGCACCAGATGGCAGTCTTTGTACTTTCATTTCGAGGGTGCAGATTGCATACGTTTTATTAATATGTATAACTTTATTTATTTTATTAATGACTATAACTTCATATATATAGTTAAAAAATATGTACCATTTTCCCAAGTGTACTGTATATAACTACTACTGTAAGAAAATATCAGAATTCGGAACATACTTTCTGTATTATCTTTGCTTGAACTGAGCCGATCTAATCCTGTTTATATGAATTGAACCTGCTTCCGATCAGGTTTGACCTAGCAGAACTGTTGCCATGACAACAACTCTCGGATCAGCTTTGAAGAACGAAACGATCCTGGATCGTGTCAAATCGTCAATGTCCAAATCCAGCTAACTGAGTAATCCACGTACGAAGAACGGACCCCTGTTTCCTTCAGTTATCTGCACAATTTTCATTAAATGCACTTGGATCCACCACACTTCTTGTTTTCATTCGTCAGCATACCGTGACAGTGCCAAGGCCCGCTTCCCGGATCGTTTGAGAAGTGTGAGTGCGCTGAATTGTGTATGAATTAATCATTCTTACTGTTCAGTGAACGCAAACTGTTGTAGATTATAATTGACGCAAACCCCTCACTAGGCACGAAAGCTGCGCACCTTCAGCAAACCTCCTCATTGCTGCAGCACGAGGACTTTATGATTGTTTATGAGCGTCAATAGCGGCTGATCTGTTCGGCGAAATATTTGCGTGTCACTGCATCCCAAATGACATAACCAAAGAAATCTCCACTGTGCTGAGCGAGGTCGCTTCTGACCAGCGCATCATCGATGACGCAAGCGTGCCCAGGCCCGAATGTAATGTGAGTGCGGGCCGTCGGGGGAGACGGGAGGGGGGACAAGCGTGCTTTGGCCTGGCTCAAGGCAACAATACACACAGTAGTGTAAGTAAGCTCTAAGAATCCTTCACCTCTGCTTGATTCACGGTTATGGACGAATTACAGAAATTATGTGAATTTCTGGTTTGAATTTTAGAATATTGAAATTAATGTTCTAAATTTCTTTATCTTGAAAATTTTAAACTGTTTTTAAACCCCAATATCTGCAGTCGGTGAATTTGAAACACCAAAAAATCTGAAGTATAAAATACGCCTATAAAAAAACTCAGCCCTGAAAAATTCATTTGTCTTTCATTTCAGATGTTCAATATTCATGTTATGAAATTCACATTCAAATTAAGAAATTGAAAATCAAAACAATTTTTAATGCCATATAAAAATTCAGATTTATTAAATTAAAGTTGTCAGTTATTCAAATGAACACAATTCAAATTCAGATTGTTTTGGCATTTTATTAGCTCCATAGAGGAAACCCATGTGAACACTGGAAGAACAATTAACATTGAATTATACAGCAAATTTACTTTAGCTTATTAAATACCCAGGATGGCTTGAGGAACAGAAACAATCCAGATTTTCCACAACATTTGTTCGTTGTGTTCATGTTTGATCCATTTACTGTATCTCTCTGCAATAGCGATAGCAGATATATTTTCTTCTGTAATATGTGGAACACCCTCTAGCATCTAGTATGAATGAAATACAACTAACATTATAATGTGTGTACATTACATAACAATATTAAAAATCACAACAAGACATCATAGGTCTTGAACTCTGCTCCCTGAGAGATCACTGTCCTGCAAAGTCTATTTCCAACTTGCTTCAGTACATCTGCTTGTGTGTTTTATATGAATTCACTGCCTCAGTGTGTTTGAATATGGTTGAGCTTTGTTGGATGGTTAAAAAAATATGTTATTAATTCCTTTCTCTAAAGGCACAGGATTTTTTCCATTAAATTATTGTTATTGTTATCATCATCTCAATTTATACCACAAAATATTGTAATATTCTAAATTACATATCACCCATCCCTGCCTAGTACATCATAGCAATACCTTACCAAGAAGCAGAACAACCCCAGCAACTCCATAGCAACATCCTAGCATTTTATAATAGATTTGACAATTCCCTGATAGATAATAAAACTAACAAAAACATAGAAACTAGATGATCCACAACCTAGCAATAGCCAAAAAAAAAAAAAGCCTAGCATGGATGTATGTTTTGGATGGAAAAATATTTCTCACAACTTCTTGGTACTGCTCTAAAGTTAATTAACTTCCACTAAAAATCTCTAAAAACACATATCCTACAGTCTGACTGTGATGAATGGTGTAATTAGGACACAGAGAATTTTCCCTAATAGATTTTAAATAAATTTCAATGTGTTTTTAATGGCAATAACTCTGCATTGAGTGGGCTTGAAATAAATGAAAGTTTTGATCAGCCAGCAGTGGGCTTAAGGTTTCAGCCAGCGTCGCCTCATTCAAGTTCTCTGGTTTGTTGAACTTTACTGTCAGGGTAATGAAACTAAACGAAGCATGAATGCATTTAATCTGCCCTGATACCCATCATCTGATGTGCACTTGCACACATACGCTGTTGCATTACTGGCCCCATTTGTGATGATGATTCTTTATGGTGTAATATAAAAACCCTCATTACAGTAAGCAATTAATTTGTGGTAAGTGTTGCAAATGCATATTCCATTAGCACTATGCATGCTCATTTTCCCATATTCTTTATTTAAATGGGGTACAGTATGCTTTTCACAAAATAATGCATAGCTATATGGTTTTAATTTAACTTAAACATTAAGACGGATCTCTTGTTTAACTCCAAGCCCTTGACAGAATCTATGTTTTATCACTGTTGTAATGTAGGAGGCAGTACTTGTATGTCTTCTGAAACAAGTTCTGATGGACTCAATCTTTTTACCATCATTCTGGATCTGATCCAGACGATATTTTTCCATAAAATACAATTTTCTTTTTTTTCCTAAATCAGATCTGCTGCAGTTCAAACCGAGCATCAGATTGGGGAGGAAAGGTTTATTTAGGTGACTTTGAACATGGTTGTTGATACCAAACGAGCTGGTCTCTACTGGGATTTTCATGCACAACCATTTCTAGGGTTTACAGAGAATGATTTCAGATGAGATTTCTGCTGCAACATTCAGGCTGCTACTGGTGGTGTAATGGTGTGGGGTATATTTTGTTGGCACACTTTGGCCCATTAGTACCAATTGAGCATTGTGTCAACGCCACAGCCTACCTGAGTATTGTTGCTGACCATGTTCATCCCTTTACGACCACAGTGTACCCATCTTCTGATGGCTACTTCCAGCAGGATAACACGCCATGTCATAAAGCGAATCATCTCACACTGAACATAAAATAAGTTCAGTGTACTCAAATGGCCTCCACAATCACCAGATCTCAATCCAATAGAGCACCTTTGGGATGTGGTGGAAGGGGAGATTCACATCAACTGCGTGATGCTATCATGTCAATATGGACCAAAATCTCCAGTCTATCTCCAGTCAATCTCCAGAACATTTCCAGTCGCTTGTTAAATCTTTGCCATGAAGGATTAACTGTACGTTCATACCAAAAGCGGCAAGAGTGTCAAAGTAGCCGGAAGTCATTCTCAATGGTAGACGGCTGGGATAAGTGGCTGAGGAGCAGCGTGGCACACCTTCACCAGTATGGGCATCGAGGCAACTTTACAGTATTGAGTAATGACGCGGTTCGGCGGCAAGCGATGTAGAATGTAGAAGTCGACCGCTTGAGAAAGGTCCAGAGAGTACAGTCCTGAGAACTTTGATTCTGACCACAGTTGTTTTCAAGGGTTTGATAGTTGCAGTCCCTGGATTTCCAGTTATTTGCTATATGTTCTTAAAGGGACGTTTATTAAAAAAAGTTACTGGCAAGTTACTGATGTGCATTAATATTATACATATTCTTTTTCTTTAAAGCATGAATCTCATGCGACAATACAAAACAGTATTACTGCTTCAGAATATTCAGACAAATGGACACTTTGGATAATTAAGTGAAGCAAAGCCACACCACATGGAAATCGATCTTGAATTGTGAAACAAATTTAATAAAAAGTGTGCCGCATTTTCGTGCTAGAAAGCATGTTTTATGCAGTAATGTAACTGATTTGCTGATATGCCTCAATGGCTCCTTTAAATTTGAGATCAATGTAGCGAATTTTGACGTTCTCTCAGCTGAAGCTAAAGGCAGACAGTGTTATCGCCAGGGCGGCCAGAGCGACCTTTAACGTTCTTACCGCGTTCAGTGTGAACGCACAGTTAGTCAGTACTGAAGGCACAAGGGGGTATAACCCGGCACTATTATGGTGTACTAATAAAAGTGTATATATGCTTGCAATTTATTATATCATATTTGTTATATTATATATTAAACATCCCAATTAATCAAAATGAATGAATTCTTTCCAGATGGAGCTATTTAAGTAGTATATATGTCAGATTTGTCCAATATCTTGCAGCCCTAATCTAAATCAAACCAACCAAGTAAACACATGAAAAGTGTCAGTCAAGAGCTCATTTTATCAATACAGCAAGGACCAACTAAAGTCAGAATATTCATTGTGCCATATTTTTCTTGTTCTGAACTCTTTAAATGAGCTCTCTATGCACTGAGCTGTTGTGTGTCCAACCGCTGCCTTCTCTGCCTTTTCTCCTCATTAGAGTTTTCCTTTAATCCTTAATTACAGAGAAAGAAAGAAGAGGCGGAGTGCTGCGGACACACTGGCTGTGTCTGCGAGACCAGGTTAGATCCAGGCGATCTGTTTTAATTGGATTATAACTGACAGTGCGACGATCAATGCGGGAATTATCATGGTTTTATCAAACCCCTCCATTTCCCCACAAATCCAATTTGACTCCGATGCCTCACGTTTCGGCTACAATAACAAAGATTTATCGTGTGTAGCAAAGTCTAAAATTAACTTTTTTTTTTTGCAAGCCAGGCGCCAAATGGAGAAAGCATATGGAATGTTTCTCTCGGTGATACATATTGTGATAAACGGGAGTCTTGACAAGCGGCGGCCGTGTATTTGTCTATATTAGCATAGAGTTTTCCTCATGCTTCCGACGTCTTTACACGCTTTAACTGCTGACCTCCTGTACCAGCACTTATGCTAATACAATCATTAGTTTCAGTGCTATCGCGCAGGTATAAGCATGACAGTTTGAAGGAGAGTCCACATTAGAGGCTGGCAGGGGCTCAACAGGGGACGAAGGAGCACTCATTGGCCAATACATCTCTATAAGCTGAGGAAATTGAAAACTCTACTACCAGTGGGAGAAACGCTGGGTTATTTCCCGATGGAATGGACGCCCGATGAGCAGAACAACGCACATCTCTATTCAGACTGGGACTTATTACCATCTATGAGAGGTGAAATGGAAATTCACTTCAACAAAGACCTGGAGACACGTTATAGGTGACACTCATTTCACCAACTACGTATTACCCCACAAGCGCTGATGGATTCGGTCCAGCTGGAAATGTCAGGATCTCCAGAATTAGACTCCTGGGTCACTTCAGTCATTCGGCGAAGATCCCAAATTTGATTAGGACTTTCTCAAAGGGGCTGAGGAAGGCAGTATATCAAACAATAAAAGGAGAGATTGACCTATGCACTAACTTTAACCGCATTAATCTGATTTCACAGCCATAAAAAGCAGTATTCGGTCATTATTTATGCCACCTCCTGTCATTTGGAGTATGCGTTTCTTGTTTAGAATAAAAATAGAGATTTTTAGCATTGTAAAAGTGCTGCTCTCTTCTATGAAACACAAATAAATGGGGACCAAGTGTTAAAAAAACGTTACCAAGCATTATCAATTTAATTCATACAATTGAAATGATCTATTTCAAAATCGTTTGGTATATTTGTATGAAGAACAGGCAAAGTTGCTACTCATTGCACAAAAAAGCATCTTGCCTTTAAAGACAGAGAAATTATCCTTAATTTCATCATGTACATGAGTAAAAGTTATTAAAAAATGTAAATAATATATAGACAACAGACTAGTTTAAGGGATTTTTTCACAGCTCAACCAAGTAATCAATTCAATTTTTGGTGTATGATTTTTCTTTCATTAGAGAAATATATTACGAAGTATGCTATCCATCCCAGATGCAGAAAAGCTATTCTTTTATGACTTCTAGGCTAGATTACTGTAATGCTTTGTTTGCTGGTTGACCAGCATCCTCTATTGACAAACTTGAGCTAGTACAAAATGCCGCTGCCAGAGTTCTTGCCAGATCTAGAAAATATGATTATATCACCCCAAAGTTATCCTCCTTACACCGGCTGCCTGATTAGCTCTGTATTGCTTCTTACCTAAAAAGCTTTAAATAATCTAGCCCCTGTTTATCTAACCAACCTTCTATCTCCCTATAATCCAACTCGCTCTTTAAGATCTCAAAACACAGGGTTTCTGGTGGAATTCACAATAGCAAAGTCCACTAAAGGAGGTCGAGCCTTCTCATTTATGGCTCCTAAACTCTGGAATAGCCTTCCTGATAATGTCCGAGGTTCAGACACACTTTAAAACTAGATTAAAAATCTATCTTTTTAATAAAGCTTACTCACAATACAGTATGATGTATGAATAAGGTCCATGTAGGTGAATAGGCCTCACAAACCATCTGCAGGACACACTTCTCCTGTCTTAATGCACCAGACTTTTTTTTTTTTTAGAAATAATTATGTGTTTTTCATGGTTATTCATATTTGTCTCCGCATTGATCCCGTAGACCAGCTGAACACCTGCAAGTGACCTACCCACAACTGCAGCTTATCCATGACTGACGTTCAGTGTCCTCCAGCCTACAGCATCTAGACTGCAGCTCTGCACAAGATATTTGGCCAGGGGGGAAATGGTCATGCCCAACTCAGCCTGGTTTTTCTAGAGGTTTTTTCCTTCACTTTCGTCAACTGACGAAGTTTTGTTCCTCACTACTGTCGCCACTGGCTTGCTTGGTTTGGGACTTGTAAAGCTGCGCATCGAGAGATTTTCTCTTCTGTGTTTGGACTTTCAGCAGTGAAAATTAAACCACACTGAACTAAAGTAAACTGAACTTCAGCTCTGAAAAGTGGACTGACACAGTTTCAATTTACTACAACTTCTACGTTAAGCTGCTTTGACACAATCGACATTGTAAAAGCGCTATAGAAATAAAGATGAATTTAATTGAATTTTTGAGAGGAACAACATTTGAGTACATAGTGAAAAATACAATTGATAAAGTACAAATAATTTGCTCTTAACTAGGGATGTAACAATATTGTAAATACCGTCATACCGCAATAGTAATTTTTTTCAATATTACCGTACGCGCATGACTCAATAAAACTATATTTCTGAGAAAAGTTTGCTCAGGCGAATGAAGCGAACGGAAGATAGCGGGAACTACAGTTCCCATCAGCCTAGGCGTGGCCATCATCCTTTGCGGTCTTTTGTCACTACAGATCCAGTAATGCGGAAATGGAGTGTGTTGTTGTAGTAGCGGGGAAGAAAAAGAGCTGGAAGTGATCGAACCTAAAGCGGGTTTTAAATTGGATGTGTGGAAGCATTTCAGTTTCTTTCTAAAAAGATACGAAAAAGGAGAAAAGGTGACAGACAAAGAAAAAAACAATATGCAGGCACTGCCAGACTGTGGTGAAATATAAGTCGGGGAATACGACTAAAAACAGTCATGGGGACTGCACAACACAGCACACTTGTTAGATTAATGCAGACATTGACTTGTACCGCAAAGAGACCTCTATCTCACTCATGGCCTGTCCTCTCAAGTGGTGGAAAGGCAATGCACAAAGTTACCCACTGCTGTCAACCTTGGGTAAATCATATCTCTCTGTCCCAGAAACCTCAGTCCCAAATGAGAGGGTTTTTTTTCTGTTGCAGGGGACATGCCCAGAGATCCCAGCTTTTACCAGATTATAGTTATATTATAATTTTCCTTAAAAAACCCATCTCTATCTAAGTAAGTGAGTGATAAAATGTTGAATGTGATGAGTTTTCAACAATACTAAATTGAAACAATTTTTTTATGTATGGTTTAATAGTTTTTTGTTATTAAAAATAAAACATTGAAGTTCCTGTTTCGAAACTTACAGATAGATGGCTTATTTGTATGTCATTGATATGTTCAGTGCTAAGGTAAATAAACACTTTTGGCACTTTTTTCGAGTCTTTTCATTAGTATTGTTTTTCCTGTAAATTATTCAATAAATACTGTACCGTGCCATTCATACCGAGGTATTACCGTACCGTGAAATTCTTATACCGTTACATCCCTACTCTTAACACTTAAAGATATTTTTTATTGGAGAGTTGTTTGAGATATTATTTCGACAAATCACAATTAAAATTTACAGTAACTCTTAATTCCATCAGTGTCCAAATTTGCTATGTTTTTCTGTATATGATTTTAATATTTCATTGTCACAAAGTGCCATTAATCAAATGCTCTAAATGAAAAGTGTGTTCTTTTGGAGATTAATGTTGAGGTTCTCAATTCACTGAAATCACATGACCTGACAAAGCTTTAAAACCAGATAAAAGCATTGGGTGATAAAACATATCAAACCTCAGACAAACATATCTCCTCATACATAATCCTCCTGGAAAGCATGATTCTGACTAACACACAAGCGGTGTCAGTTATATTCTCCTCATCTGAAGAAGGCCAGGCTCTAAACCACTAGATGACTGTTTCAGTGATCTCAGTGCTCCTTAAATATCTAATTACGTATGATCCTATTTGTGTGAGATTTCATGCTTGATTCAGAGCTGGAACAGGCTGTAAGTACAGTGTCAGGCACAGTTCCTCCAGTAAAGCAGGATGTTAAACCACCTGTTTGTGTCTTCAGCTAAACTGATCGCACCACCCACACATCCATCAATCTCCATGGTGATCAGAGCCGCTGGTCCCAGGTGGAGGTGATGATCAACGCTGCTGTGGCGGATCTGAAGACTCATTCTGATGAAGCCTTGAAGTGCACATGCTCTCTATTTTAAAGACTCAATATCTCATATAAGATCAGCATTAAACCTAAACTGACCCAGTATCTTTCCAAACACACAGGTAAGCCTTACTAGTACCAAGTTGGACCCTCTTTTGCCTTCAGAACTGCCTTAATCTTTCCTGGCATGGATTCAACAAGGTACTGGAAATATTCATCAGAGAATTTGGTCCATATTAACATGATAGCATCATAATAGCAATTGTTGGCTGCACATCCATGATGCCAATCATCCCGGAGGTGCTATATTGTATTGAGATCTGATGACCGTGAAGGCCATTTGAGTACACTGAACTTATTTTTATGTTCAAAAAACCAGTCGGAGACGATTCATGTTTTATGACATGGCATGTTATCCTGCTGGAAGTAGCTATAAGGAGATGGGTACACTGTGGTTATAAAAAGATGGACATGGTCAGCAACAATACTCAGGTAGGCTGTGGCGTTGACAATGCTCAATTGGTCCTAATGGGCCCAAAGTGTGCCAAGAAAATATCTCCCACAACATTACACCACCATTAGCCTGAACCGTTGATTCAAGGCAGGATGGATCCATGCTTTCATGTTGTTGACGCAAAATTCTGACTACCATCCGAATGTCGCAGCAGAAATCGAGACTCATCAGACCAGGCAACATTTTACAATCTTCTATTGTCAGATTTTGGTGAGCCTATGCAAATTTTAGCCTCGGTTTCCTGTTCTTAGCTTACAGCAGTGACACCCGGTGTGGTCTTCTGCTGCTGTAGCTTATCCGCCTCAAGGTTGCATACCTCTGTTGTAGCGAGTGGTTATTTTAGTTATGGTTGCCTTTCTATCAGCTCGAACCAGTCTGGCCATTCTCCTTTTACCTCTGGCATCAACAAGGCGTTTGCGTCCACAGAACTGCCGCTCGCTAGATATTTTCCTATTTCAGACCATTCTCTGTAAACCCTAGATGGTTGTATGTGAAAATCCCAGTAGATTAGCAGTTTCTGAAATACTCAGACCAGCCTGTCTGGCACCAACAACCATGCCACGATCAAAGTCACTTAAATCACCTTTCTTCCGAATTCTAATGCTCGGTTTGAACTGCAGCAGATCGTCTTGAACATTACAACATGCATAAATGCATTGAGTTGCTGCAATGTCTTCAATTGGCTAATTAGAAATTTGTGTTAATGAGCAGTTGGACAGGTGTACCTAATAAAGAGTATATATATATATATATATATATATATATATATATATATATATATATATATATATATATATATATATATATATATATATATATAACAGCTAATGTAATGTCATTTTAGAAAAAAAAATGAACACACGCACATGTTAAGCTATTTTTATGAGGACTTCCCATAGACGTGCTGATTTTTACACTGTATGCACTCCATATTCCATCCCCCTACCCCAACCCTGATCCTAAACCAGCGCTTACAGGAAAAACTCTGCATTTTCAAAATATTCATTCAGTGTAATTTGAGCTATTTTCCTCATAAGAATCCAAAAAATGTGCCCAAAGAGTCTAAATTTGCTACGCTATATTGTGGAGAAATCTGCAATGTGAGAAAGGCACACACACAAATATCATATCAGACATAATACTGCTACTTAATAAAAAATCCAAGCCTTACATAATATGAATCATCACACATTACAATCTACATTCATGCTTCTGTGCTTGCTGAGGGTGAACTCCCCACCATCCTTCGCAGAGCGTCCAGGAATGTGTGTTTAGTATGGGCAGGAATGAGCTCATAAAATGTGTAGTCATTGTCTAATAGCTTCACTCCCAGACAAACAATCAGAGACACAGACAGACACACACACACACACACACACACACACACACACACACAAACACACACACACACACATCCAGCAGTCTGATCACCATTGAGACGTCCTGCGGGCCTTGGCTTTTGCTTATGGACAGGCTTCAAATAAAGATCACATGACCTGAGGGAATTGTGATTAACTCGCATTGCATCTGCACACACGCAACACCGCTTTTATATTCCAACTAAAATCATATTTTTTTCAGGATGTTCATTACTTTGAAGGCAGTCATAAAAAATATGATTTCTGCCCCCCACACACATTTTCTAATAGTTTCTGCACCCCTGCTGACAAAAGCAGATAATTAGAAGATTTTACAGCAGAAATGCTCTATATTGTCAGTGAGGTGTGACTAAATGACATTTCTGTGAGCGCTCTGGAAGCTGTTCTGCACACTAAAGCCAAATTGTTTTTTTATATAATGAGGAACGCATCACAGGTTGAATATGAGAAAAAGCCTCGATTCAGGATATCAAAGCACATAACGCTCTCCCAAAGCCTTCATCTAAAACAATCCACTTTGAAAAGCAAAGAATATGACTTCTAGGGGTAATTAAATCAAGTCTTTAAATGATTTGAGCATTTGAATGGCATCAAATGGCATAAATTAAATGCTCTAAATGAAAGGTGCTCGCTTTTTGCAGGTGAATTAGGAGTTTTATTTAGAATAAAATCTCACCGGTGGCGTCACAAGGTGGAGTGGGTAGCACAATCGCCACACAGCAAGAAGGTCAACGGTTCGAGCCTCGGCTGGGTCAGTTGGCATTTCTGTGTGGAGTTTGCATGTTCTCTCCGTGTTCATGTAGGTTTCCTGCTCTGGTTTCCCCCAAAAGTCTGAAATGTAAGTGAATTGGGTAAGCTAAATTGTCCATAGTGTATGTGTGTGAATGAGAGTGTAGCCGGTTTCGGGCTTATTAACAGGGTCAAACTTGATTCTGTACTGTATTCTATTCTGTATTCTGAATAAGAATCAATAAAACTGTTAATCACTAGATAGGCTGCATCCTTTCAGACACTGAGAGAATAGAGCTTATGCAACCATGAGAGAAAGACAACTTTTTTTTGTAAATCTATAATAAGAGACTTCAAAACAAATTTAGGAACATTTAAAACAGCTTAATCGGAGCATTTTAGCATTACACCTACATGTTCCCATCAGTGACGACTTATTGGCAGCTTCGCCTACTAGGGTCACGAAGAAGTAAATCAGCAAGTAGGATGGAGGCAAGCGTATAAAACTCCCACTTTATACTTGAAAATGACCGACAGCATTTGAGGTCAGATGTCTGACCTGTAAAGACGAATCAAATCCGTCTGAATGAGAAGCACCATTAGATGCCATTTCTAGGACGGCGGCACAAAAAATGACATTGCATTGGTTATTTCTTCTGGAAAATAGTAGGAGAGAGTTTGAAAAACACATCATGGCTGGAACGATTTAAGGTCAGATAGGAGGCATTTTCACCACTGCTGACCGACCGCTGAACAAAACTTTTTTAAAAAGGTAGCATAACACTGCAATATACATACAGTTTATAGACAAAATATACAGATTTTATATACAACCCCAAATCAGAAAAGGTTGAGACAGTACAGAACACGAAAATAAAAATAAAAAAATCCAAATTTACTTTGACTTGTGTTCCATTGCAGAAAATACAAACACAAAATAGATCATGTTTTGTCAGGTCAACTTTATTTCATTAGTAAATATAGATCCTTTCCTGTCATTCAGAACTGTAACACAGTCTGAAACAGGAGCAGTTTGGGTTTGTAATCAGGTAAATTGGTTAAATAATGATGTGACTTGAAGCAGGAGATGACAACAGGTAATTGTTTGATTTATGTATGATTTGAGCAGCAAATCCAAGAAAGGTCTAGTGCAGGGGTCTCAAACTCGCGGCCCGCGGGCCATTTGAGGCCCTCAGTGCAATATTTTGTGGCCCGCGCCGACCGCTATACACTGACAGAATCAGCGGAGCGGGGAGAGAGAGCGCTCCCCGCTCCGCTGATTCTATCCGTACACAGCGGTCACTGGCATTCCCCGCCGTGTAAACAAAGGGGCGGGGATGCCGGTGACGTCACCACGCACCCCGCCCCTTTGTTAGACGCTGTGACGGGCGGGAAGTTTTAGGAGGGAACTTGCGCCGGCCAGAACCAAGGTAAGCTGTTCCCGCCCCTGCCTGCCACTTAGCTACCTATCTGCAGCCTGCCACCTACCTAGCTACAGCCTGCATCTTATATATATTATAGGTACATACAGACTGGTACAGACTGATGTGACTGGAGTGGGGTGGGCGTGTTTTATTTATACATATATGCGACTTTTTTTTAGGTGAGGGCAGGCACGTGCACACATAGGGCTCAACCTGTGCAGTGCACATGCCATTTTTAGTCTTGGATAGAAAGTGCGCTTCCAAAATGATCAAAAGTGCCCCCACGACGCGGCACACCTTCGGTCCCGCGCTTCAGTAGGCGCGCGACAACACAGCTCTTGAGTACGCGCGCGACAACACAGCTGATCAGTACGCGCGCGATAACACTGCTCTTCAGTACGCGCGCATCCACTCAGCTGATCTGCACCAAGGATTGGCCAGTTTGCCAAAAAATACATGAGAAAAATATTAAAATGTTAAAAAAAACAATGCTCCTCAAAAAAAGATAGGAAGACATTTGGATATTTCACCTTCAATAGTGCATAACACAAATAAAAGGTTCAAGTATTGGAGGAATTTCTGTGCATAAAGGACAAGGGCGCAAGCCTACTGAACTACTGTGATCTCCGATCCCTCAGGTGGCACCGCATCAAGAAGCATCATTCATCACCACATGGGCTCAGGACTACTTTGGCAAACCTTTTATAGGCACCGCAATACGTAGTTAAATCCATGAATGTCAGTTAAAACTATACTCTGCCAAAAGGAAGCCCTATGTTAACAGTGTCCAGAAATAATGTTACATTGTCATTAAGCAAGATCACACTTTATTTTGATGGTCCATTTGTTGAATTTAAGCTTCATTGCATCTACATGCTAACCAATTTTCATTAGATTACTAGTAGACTGTTAGGTTGGGGTTAGGATTAGTGTAAATTGATAGTAGTGTAGTACAAAGTTTCTTATAGTCAGTTAAATGTCTGTTGAAAGACCAGTATCAACAGATATTAAGTGGACAGTCTACTAATACTCAAATGGACCATCAAAATAAAGTGTTACCTTAAGTAATAACATTTACACTTACGAAAAAATTTAACAACACTTCTTCTGACTTCGCTTCTTCATATTTATATAGAAATAAGTCATTAAACTACATTTGATCTCATTTTAATAGACTGAAAACATTTAACTGACAAACGAGTAAAACCTATTGGTTGAAGGACAGTGAAGTATAAAGATAATGAATAAATTCTTGTAATGTCAACAAATGATACTTGTTCAAAGTATGCCTGATTTGCTACACTGAATGACATTGCAGTGGGTGTCTTTAGCAAAAAATGTTAATGTTTGACAGTCATTCTTTTTCACTTCTAATATTCACAAGGAAAAAATACACTTATTATGCGTAAAAACCTATTTAAGAACTTAGAATACTACAACTGTCACCTTTTACACAACATAGAGGTGGATTTCAACATAAAATAATCATTATGTGAGCGTAAATAAATCTTTTTTTATCTGATGATGTATAGAAAAAATAATGAAATACACTGCAGACAAAAAGCTAATTAATTCATTACTTGCTAATGTTATATGATCCCACTTCATCAAACAATCATTTTGTGCCCCTTTAACCCTCCTTATACCTATATATATTTTACCATTTTCTAAGAGCAAACTTTTCCGTTTTTCTGCTTTTTTTCCACCGAAAATGGGAATTATTTCACACTTGAGTGCAACCCGCTGTGTGTTCCTCTTCTTTTTTTACTTTTCTATTAAAGATGAGAATTCAACTTTAATAGCACTTCCATTTGTTCAAAATTGCCTCATTTCAACTGTTTGCGCCTGTTGACTTTCAAGCAGATGGACAGACTTCCTCATGCCTCTGTGTGAAATCATCAAAATCATAACGGAGAGCATAATGAAAACCGATACGATTGTCCGGCAGACAATGACAACAGCAGAAAAAAGAGAGAGAGAGACGGAGAGAAAATATCTAAATTATATATCAACATTTCCTGTTAAAGGTAATAAACTGAAAAATGTTAACTATTAGTTTCAATCATCTATAGTGCCATTCCTGCCTAAAACAGTGGTGCATGCAGATACTAGAGCAGCTCTGTCACGTAATTCATGCAGGGAGTATGTGGGACCAAATTATTTTATCTACATATACACAGGCTTATTACCAGTTATATATACGGTAACAGTTTGATGCATGCAGTGCCATTCTTTCCTAAAAATGGAGTGCGTGTAGATTTTGGCAGAGCAGCTCTGCCATGTAATGCATGCACCAAGTAACATAAATGTGTAACACAGTGGGACCAAATCATTTTATCTGTATGATGATACATCCATTTGAGCAAAGCTGGAGGCAACAACAGACTAAACAGAGGCTTACAACCACAAAATGAACTGTAAACTATTGTTATGCATCAAGATTGTTTTACCTTATTTATGGATTCAGCAAAAGTACTTGATTCATATTAAATACGATTTAAAGTTACTCAGATTCAAAGAGGACAAAAAGGTCAATGTTAAAAAATGAAAAACACAGATCAGACCTGGTGATAGCTTACAAGAATGAACTTATTTATGTTATTTTTCATATAATAAAGTCTAAGCAGATTTTTATTTTTTTTTTTGCATTATTATATACACTCACCGGACACTTTATTAGGTATACCTTACTAGTACTGGGTTGGACCCCTTTTGCCTTCAGAACTGCCTTAATCCTTCATGGCAAATATTCAGCAAGGTACTGGAAATGTTCCTTATAGATTTTGGTCCATATTAACATGATAGCATCACGCAGTTGCTGCAGATTTGTCGGCTGCACATTCATGATGCGAATCTCCTGTTCCACCACATCCCAAAGGTGCTCTATTGGATTGAGTTCTGGTGACTGTGGAGGCCATTTGAGTACAGTGAACTCATTGTTGTGTTCAAGGCACCAGTCTGATATGATTCACACTTTATTACATGGCATGTTATACTGCTGGAAGTAACCATAAGAAGATGGGTACACTGTGGTCATAAAGGGATGGACATGATCAGCAACAATACTCTGGTAGGCTGTGCCATTGACACGATGCTCAATTGGTACTTTAAGGGCCCAAAGTGTGCAAAGAAAATATAATAACACTAAAGGAGTGATGGTTGTGCGTGTACATCCGGGTAGATCAGCAGTTTCTGAAATACTCAGACCAGCTCGTCTGGCACCAACAATTATGTCACATTCAAAGTCACTTAAATCACTTTTCTACCCCATTCTGATGCTCGGTTTGAACTGCAGCAGATCGTCTTGACCATGTCTACATGCTAAATGCATTGAGTTGCTGCCATGTGATTGGCTGATTAGAAATTTTGCGTTAACGAGCAGTTGGACAGATGTACCTAATAAAGTGTCCGGTAAGTATATTATAATTATTAGTTTAGGACAAGTCGAGGTTCAGAAGCAGAAATAAATTTGATGCATTTTTATAATTCTTTTAGGCAGCATCAGATTCCAAAAACATATTTGCCACCCAAAAGAAATACTGTTGCATGAATTTATGCTTAAATGGCACAGCATGAAATATTGCAGCTTTAATGCGTGTCAATTGGCACATTTTTTCAGGAGTGTAACTATTTTTGTACTGAGTATAAAATAGATTTATGCAAGGAAATGGTTGCGAAATATTTACAGTTTAATAAAAGCACACCTTTTTGCTAAGATTTATGCTGTTTGCATTAACACAGCCAAAAATGATTGTGCAAAATAAAATAAAAAGTCAAAAATATCCAAAAGGATGCACAAGAGTTATTGCAAAATCAGGACACTCAAACAGTCTTGTTCCACAGTAATATAACAGTTCTGAAGCCAACAAGACCATTAAGATTTTAATTACATAAGCCGTTAATGCTGTCAAGTCTACACAGTTTGCATCAAAATAGTATAACAATTTGCAAAGCACACAAATATAAAAATCCAACTTCTACATGCACACCCAGACCTCAAATCAACAAACAAGCATCACCACACAACAAATAACCACCAGTGTTGACAAAAACAATAACAGCATTATAAATGCGTCTGCAAACCGAAAAAAAAAAATCCTATTACAGAAACCACATCATTTATTCATGCTGAAATGAACGCTGGGAGCTCAAATTCGTCAGATCAGCAGCACTGCCTGATATGAAACTGTTTGTTTAGATGTATCTGTTAGATTATTTGGGTTTATCAGGTAAAAATGTACCCATTTTTATAGCATAGGCTAAACAAACAGCAGCAAATTCTGATTTCAAAACTTGTTCTCAATTATCTTACAAATTATCAATTCAGAAATTTAAAAGTATATATATTTACATGTGAATTCAATCTTCGGTTTGTGGCTGAAAATCTTATTTCTTGATCTTTCACTTCAGCTGTTCTGCTGATGACACTAGATAAGCTGTTCTTTTTTATATATAACGCACTTACAGCAGATGAATTGTGAAACACACAATCAAATATCAGCCTGGCTCTTTCGGTCACCAGATTCTGGGTCTTTGTGGCTCTGATATGACGCAGGTTTCGCCCTGCTGCCACTGACTTTAAGACCCTAAATTCATCCTGCGGATTTATTTCTCGCCCTCCACACCACGAGACGTGAGCCTTATCTCTCCCACACCTGTCCAGCACACATCAGGAGCCAAAGCTGCGCACCTTGAACAATTACACCCTGTTGTCCAAAGCCAAATCCCAGAGCCAACAAGATCAGCTTATTTCTCCCCGTCTCCCTAATTAATTTCATCCCACCGGTCAGAAATCCCTCCATCTGGAAAGATTTGTCTGCAGGTGTGTATGTGTGTGCGTACTAGAATGAAGTCTGGCATCCTTTGTTTTTAGTCCACACCCAAATCCGCTTCAAAAAGCGCCACTTTACCCTTCAGGGGAATGTGTTTGTATGTTTGCGTCAGATTGTGATAAACATAAAACATCAGACATGGTTTAAAAGTCTTCAGACTATATATCTGGAGCTCAAAATCTTAACATAAACTTAAAAGCTTGTCCAACAGGTGAATAAACGTCATGTATATGGCTAGAATCATGCACTCATTGACTAAATACTCCAATCATGTTGTTACAAAAAGCCAAAAGTATCTGGCTTATAGCTTAGCGTACAAACGACAGCTTTTTTAGGATCTTCAGTAGCTATGTTCAGCATAACTTCAACTTTTTATTCAGTGGGTGGACTCATTCTGTTTGTAACACTGTAAGCTATAAAACCGTGCTGCTTTTTACTACCAATATGTTGTTTTTTGTGTGTAAGTTACAATGTATATGATGTTAACATTAGATATACCTAACAATTTATGATGTAAACAAAAGAATAGTTATCTATATTTTAATATTATTGTGTCTTTGGGCTAAATGTGCTCTATTGGATATTGTTCAGGGGACTCCTACCTTTTAAAAATAACCGGGATTTAAAGGTTCAAGACTGCCTGGAGTACTTTTTTTTGTTTTATCAATTTGTGTGTGTTGAGCATCAGTTAAGACAACGTTAGCACCCGTCAGCTTTAATTGTGGGGAAAACTGGATAATTTTGAGATTTTGTCAGCTAATTTCATCTTCTGGGAGTAAAATAATTTTTGGGGTGGGATCAAGATCGGTGACATGATGTAAATCTGCTAGTTTTTCATTATTGTTTATAGCGGAGTTTTCTTATCCTATGAGAAGACCCTGCTTCTTAATTATTCATTATTCATGAGAGCAAATGCTTTCCGAAGGCAAAGCAGACCGGCCAAGCTGTGAGACCCAATGACTGGGTGAGACCGCGTCTAATGCAGGGGTTGTATGTGCTTGTTTACATGATCCACAGGTTTGTTGTATGTTTTTCCCGCAATACTGTCAGGGCCGATACAGAAAAGCGGTTGGTTTGCAGCAAGCATTTTTGTCAAGAGACCAGTATGAGAATTACAGAATGGTGAACTTTGTCTTTTATCAGTTGAGTTTGTTACCATTCAGACACATCACTCTGTGCTGCTGTGTTCACCCATGTTTAAAATCCTTCAGATTACCGGCAGGGTTAATGGTGGAAATAGACAGGGCAAGAGACCTGCTGCACTACTATCCACTGTGCCTACATTCAGATGTGTAGATTCAGGAGGAGAGAAGTCCTCCTCATTTATAGTGTTTATATAAACATGATTATCTTTATAATGATATAACAATTTGTGGATATGTGTATATGAAATTACGAATAACAAATGTAGCAGGGCATTAAATTACTGTTTATTTGTCTGCATTTTATCATTCTAAACTATAAAATCATGCATATCCTCATGGTTTGTGTGTCATTTTGTGAGCTAACTGACAACATTTGTTTGCTCCCCTTTTTTTCCCCTGCTCTGCTGGCCACGCCCACTCTTGTGATGCATTTGTGATTTGTTATTACCATGATGCAATATTGGCCCTTTTCCACTGAGTGGTAAGGTACAGTGTGGTTCAGTGTGCTTTTCCACTGTCAAAAGGTACCTAAAAGCCTCATCGTACCACTTTATGGGTACCCTTTGAAAAAGGGTACCTAGCATGGCAAAAGGTACCAAAAGGTGGAGCTAGACACGCAGCTGAACGCCATTGGTTAACAGAGAAACATCACTCATGCATACACAAGCAGGAGAATGAAAACAAAGAAACCGCCAATTTTAAATACACAGCCGAGACATCACATTGTAATACTAAATGCATATAATAACGAGCTATGGATGACCCAAGCTCAAACAAACCTTTTTGTTGTCTTGATATACAGCCACAAAGCCAAAAAGAACAAAACCTGCAGTGTCCTGTTTTTGTTTTACAAAGCCGTTCTCCAGGGAAATTGTTTGCTGTACGTGTGTCTATTTTTGATATATTGAACTTCTTGAGCTGTGTATAATAACGTGCTCGTGATTATTGAAGCGCTTCTGACATCCGTTTGTCATGACTGTCAGTGACCACCTGAGGGCGCTGTAGTTCAACAGACACTGAGTATGAACTACAGCGCCCAAAAACTACAAGTCCATACATACCACGCACATTACACCCGGTCCACGTACACTGATCCGCCATCACAGCTGTGTCTGTTTACCGTTGATTTCCTGGACTATTTGTACAACCATTCCACCTCTGTTTGTGACTTCGTCGTTTGTCTATCTTGTCATCAGTATCTAGTAAGTCTTGAATATCGAGTTTGTTGTTGCCTTAGTCTTGTTCCTGATCCTGTTTCTGTCATAGTTTCTTATTTTGCTGTTTATTTGTTACTTTGTTATTTTTGAACACCGGACACCTTGTTTTTCTGTTTGCTGCACAATTGTAAATAAACCTGCACTTGGATCCACACCCTTTTGTTCCCGTTTTTGTTCCTGTTTTGATCACGCTAACAAGACAGAACGACGAAGTAACAAACAGAGGTGGAATGGTTGTATAAATAGTCCAGGAAATCAACGGTAAACAGACACAGCTGTGATGGCGGATCAGTGTATGGACTTGTAGTTTTTATGCGCTGTAGTTCATACTCAGTGTCTGTTGAACTACAACGCCCTCAGGTGGTCACGGACAGTCATGACACCATTCCTTTCAGAAATGGACAAACGCAAGAGTGAAGTGCAAAAAAAAACTAAGGAGAACTCCAAAAAAAACAAAGGAGTGAATGATTCTATCACCAACCTAAAACATGAACAAACCTCCATGTTTAACTATTATCATCCCCTTTTAGACTATTATGAACTCAGAATGAAGCAAATACTTTTTAACAGAGCTTACATGTGCTGCTGAAGATTAAAGACACAGATGAGAGGTTTGCTCTTACTGTGAACTATATGTTGCGTGTTGTGTTTGAAACCAAATAAGGACTAAATGTATGCTGTGTGTAGTTTTTCTGTAAGTGGTAACATATCGGAGACTGTAAGGGTCTGGAGTGTTCATATATGTTGCACTTATTTATTTATTTTATATCATTGCGGACGTTACAGTAGGCTTTATTTACATTGATCTGTTATTGATATGCAGTTATAATCAAATCATGTTCATAGAAAGGTTAGTAATGAATATTTATACAAAAGTGTTTATGTTTGTAAAGCATCTGTTTTGTGAGAAGTGCTTCCCGTATGATATGTGAGTGACCCTTACAGCTTTACTTTGTTATATACAGCATCATGGTGCTGGTTAACAGGTTACAAAAATTAAGGATTTTTTATTTTTATTTTGTGTCCTTCAGAACTGCCTTAATTCTTCACTGGTGTGCTGAAAACAGAGATTGTGGTCCACATTGACATGAGAGTTGCTGCAGATTTTTCACCTTTATGGAGTGAATCTCCCATTAGACCACTGGACTGGTTTGGAACTAGATCTGCCATGTTTAAGAAACCAATTTGAGATGATTTGAGCTTTGTGACATAGCGTGTTATCACTGGATGGATGCACTGTGCTCATAAAAGAATGGACATGGTCAACAAAATGCTCAATTGGTACTAAAAATCTCAAAATGGGCCAAGAATATCTCACCACTGCATGACCAGCAGTCTGAACCACTGATATAAAGCAGGATGGATCCAAGATTTGTTGTTGTTTACAACAAATTTTGAAAATGCATTGAAAATAGAGGTACAAAAGTGGTACCTTTTGGGTCTAAAAAGGTATATATTGTTACATTGAAGGTGTAAATCAGTGGCTGTACATATTAATAACTACAACCTTTTGAAAAGACAGCTTTTGAAGTTACCTCTAATACATCCAATTACTTTGAACTTGGACTGGGAGATATGGCAAAAATGCTATCGTAATAATTATTTTGCATATTGACATAACATAACAACATACATGTATTGATATAAGCTGTTAATGCGTACAAGATTAAAAAGAGTACCCCAACAATGACTGAAGCCACACAAAAATTAAAGGGTCCATTAAATGGCATAACATATTTTTGGGCAATAAATTTCCGGTGGCCGAACATTCAGTGCATCTCTAATATCAACACACTTTTCAATGTCCACTGTTGCTCATTTTTGCTGTGTCATTGGCTCCAATATCATTATAGAGTAAAGTGCAGGGCTTATCATTGTTATAATTAATATTATTGATATTAAGTTTATCGCAATTCGATATAATATCATTTAACAGCCCAGCCCTACTTTGAATAACTATTGGAGGAAAAGCAGAAAAATCTGACTTACTGAATCAGGCAATCTTTTTTCCAGTCTTCTATCACTTTCCCAAACCTTTTCGTTTACTGTTCCTCACAAGTGGAAAAATCTCCCCAATCCCATTCAGACTTCAGAATCCCTGGCAAAGCTCAAAAGGCACCTAAACACATTAAATGTGAGTAAATAGTGAGTTTTTGGGGTGAATTATGCTTTTAAAGAAAGTTAATTAAAACATAAATAATCAAGTAAATGAAATGTAAAGGTAAAGGTATTGCCCACTGCTTCTTTAACTCATCTGCTTTAAGTATTAATGTTCATCCAGAAATTCAATCCAATTCAATTCATGCTTATTTCTATAGCGCTTTTACAATGTAGATTGTGTCAAAGCAGCTTAACATGCAGATATGCTTCCCTACAGACTTTAGTATTTTGGGTTACAATGGGCTCTATTTTGACGGTCCATGCACAGAGCGCAAAACGCAGGGCGCAAACGCTTTCAGGGCATGTCAGGACGCGTTTTTGCTAATTTAAGGACGGGAAATCTGCCTTGCGCTGCGGCGCATGTTCTAAAAGGGTTGAGTTTATTTTCTTAATGACTTATAGGTGTGTTTTGAGAATAAACCAATTGGAGTCTCATCTCCCATTCCCTTTAAGAGTCAGCTGCGTCGCGCCAAGAGTGGAAAAAATAAGCATTTCACAAGCAAACAGTTAACAGTGTTTTAACAGAAAACTGTTAAACAGAGCATCTACTGCGTGAGAATGAGAGATATGGATCACTTTCACATTCGCTCTTGGATAGGGAAACCTTTACGCACAGACATCAATTAGTCTATAAATAAATACCTTTGTTTGTTAAGCGCAAATATTAGTTTCAAAACTATTTCTAAATTCAGTTCTAATTTCCAGCAAACGAATAAATGAATAATAATAGCAAAATGTGCTCAAAAACCTGAGTTATATCCTAAAACACTGTGCCCCATATGGTCTAAAACCTGACAGGTGGGCAAATCTAAGCTTGTTTTTAATAAAACAAATATAAATATGGATATAATAAATAATACTGCTAATAATAATAACATTATACAAAAGCAAATTGTTATGAATGAACTGAAAAAGCCTCCCGAGAGGAAGAAGACATAAAAGCAGTGGTTTTTCATATTTATGTAGGCTAGAAAATAATATGTTTTGTAATATTTTAATCCTTTATATTCTATATCTATTCCTATTATATCCTATGTATATCCTTAATATTTACATTTTTCATATGTAAAGATATTTGCCTGTTGCTCTCTTGTGCGTATTAAGCAGTGCGTAAGCGAGGCGCAACTCTGCGCCGGAGTTTAGACCGGGTTAGTTTTGGTCTAATGAAAAATCTATTATAGATTCTCAAAATAGCAACGCGCCAGCCGTGCGCCTCAGAACGCCTTCCTTTTTAGACCAGAACGCCTATGGGCGCACATATGAGCGCTAATGCATTAGCTATTTAAACAGCGTAGCGCAACGCCTCAAAACGACTCCTGCGCCAAGCTGAAACTACCAAAAGACTACTGCGCCACGCCTTGCGCCACACTGCGCCGGGTGTATGATAGGGCCCAATGTCCTTTCTATCAGCTTGAACCGGTCTATTCATCTCTAGCCTTTGATATACACAAGACATTTCTCATTGGATATTTTGACTGTTTCTGCCCATTCTAAGTAAACTCTAGAGATGATTGTGTGTGTGAAAATCCCTGTGGATCAGTTGATTCTGACATACTCAGACCAGCCTGACAGGCACTAACAACCATGCCATTTTTCATAGTCACATAAATCACTTTCTTCCCCACTTTTGATGCTCGGTTTCAGCGTCATTCGCATCATCTTGTCTAAATCTTTCCACATGACTGGTTTATGTCCTTGTTAACAACCAGTTGAAAGGGTGTACCTTTTGTATCCACATCTACAGTTTATAACAAGGCATGTTTTATACATTTAAGGCAAAACTTTCAAATGAAATCCTGAAAAATGTTGGATTTGTGTTCAGAACATAATGATCGCTGAATCACTTCAAAGTGGAAACGCTGCTATTTCTGGCAGGTAAAACTGTGACCAGTTTCGACCCTCTGTGTCTGAGGAATCAGTGAGATATGTCTAATTGGCTAGAATCGCTTCTGTTTTCCCAGAACTGTCGGTTTAAAAAAATAAAAACTGACATCTTTAAGTGGTCACCAATAAAGTGAGCATAAAACTTCAAAGGCTGCCATTACATTTTATGGATGAATTACTGAAATGAAAGGAGACAAAAGCGTAAATCAGGCATTTTTATGCTGTGACCTCATAAATTTCCTTCATTGAACTGCTTCCCATTCAGAAGCAGAATTAATTCTGCTCTCACATTCACAATGACTGACAGGTTATCAGCTTAACAAAGGCGATTCACTTTACTTGTTAAAAACGCTCTTTTCCCTGTTTCACTCTGTATTCATAACCACTGCATTTTCATCAAGTATAACTTTTTAATTTGGCTTGCGACCATTTCTTTAATAGCAAACAACACATGGCTGACAGTAATTGCCATACATGGAGCAAAAACTCTTCTTGAATGCATCAATACAAAAACAAATGAGACTCCAACACTCTAAAAAGTTGCAATTCTAATTAAAGTTTAGTTAAGAGAGAGTAATAGCAAAAACTACAACTCACGAATAATTTTGGTAAGTTCATGCTTAGAAGGCATAAGAGAATATTTTGGAGTGATTAAATTGGCTTTTCAAATGACTGATTTTAGTTTATGAAACTCAAACATTAAGCTTTCTGCATTCTGCTTTTGAATTGATGATAGTATTTGACACGTCTAAAGGCTATTACTGAGTTTCATCAGATGCACTGACACATAACGGTTTTTAGCATGAACTTCTCTATTATAACTTTAACAGCCTTTTAACCAAGCTATAGTGAATCTCTGTATTAAAAAATTAATCTTCAGAATGATTCGGTCAAACTGGTTTGCCAACACACTTTGAAATCACTTTGTGAGTAAGTCTGTGATGCGAGTGACAATTAATCAATTAACAATCTCAACAAAGATCTTACTTTGGAATTTCATTATTTATTATACTGTCGGGAATCAATTTTCAAATGGAGTGTATAGGCAATGTGGTTTGCGTGTGTCTCTTCTCTTCCTACAGACTCTGAGATACTGATTTCCAAAGGACATGCAAAATTTACCTTCATCAGAGAACATAACCTTGTAGCACTCAGCAGCAGTTCAGTCTTTAATTCCTGACACAAGGAACACAACAGCTGAAACCCATTTCTTGCATAAATCTGTGCGAAGTGGTTTTTGAAGCACTGACTCCAGCTGCAGTCCACTCTTTGTGAATCTCCCCCACATTTTTTAATGGGTTTTGTTTCACAATTCTCTCCCTATTGCTTGTACACTTTTTTTCTACCACATCTTTTCCTTCCCTTCGCCTCTCTGATAATGTGCTTGGACACAGAACTCTGTGAACCTTTTGTGTCTTGCCCTCCCTCCTTGTGCAAGGTGTCAGTGGTCGTATTTTGGACAACTGTCAAATCAGCCGTCTACCCTATGATTGTGTAGCCTACAGAACTAAACTAAGAGACCATGTAAGGGTCTTTGGAGGTGTTTTGAGTTGATTAGAGCATGTCTTTAAAGAGCCCATATTATGGGTTTTTGAAAATTCCCCTCCATGTAGTGTGTAACCCAGCTCTAAGTGAAGTAAAGTACCCAGCTAAGGCTTAAATCTGTAAGAGTACAGTGTTTAAAACGGTTGATTCATCTATAAAAAAAGAGTCGACTCATAGTGCTTCAAACGAGTCGCCTTGATACCGAGTCATTAGGTGTTTCGCCATGACATACGAACGAAACCAAGTTATTCACGTGCACGCGCAAACCCGGGAGATTTCAAACCTGAGGCCCCGCCCTTTGACGCAGTAACGCAGACACACACACACACACCCACAAACACATGCACACAAACATGCCGGTCGATTGCAGTCACACTGCAGATGGATATTATCGAGCCTCTACCCAAAGATAAAACCTCAGCATTATAGCCAAGCAGTTGGAAACTACTGGAAACTTCTGCAAACTACATGCTACAAAGAATACATCATCGGCGTTTGTTAAAGGAGGATCAGTAAAGAGTAAGTTAACTTACTGATGGACGTCAGGATGGGTTTCTTTCTCCATTTCTCAAGTGTAAGTACGTGCGATTAAAGTTGTTGCCTCGTTAACTCTAGCTTGCAAATGTATTTAGTTGTAATTTGTTACTTGTAACCGCGTGTACTGTATCAGGCTAACTGGCGATATTCTCTTATCACGTGCAAAGTCACGCGACGCGTGCTGCTTTGTTTACGGAGCTCCGTGGATGAGGGTAGTGTGTGTGTGCGTGCGCTGTCGTCCGGAGGTATGTGTGTGTGTTTGTGTGTATGCGCACGCGTGTTGTCGCCCGGAGGTCTGTGTGTGTTTTTGTGTTTGTGTGCGCGGACGATGGCAATGTGTGTGTGTGTGTGTGTGTGCTTGTGTCTGTGAAAAGAGCAGAGTGAGACAAGCTTGGATATCTCCTCGACAGTTTTTGGAGTTTTTGCTTAATAAAATAGTTAATCGACTGAATTTTTTGATTTCGGTTTGGGAACAAATGAATCACTGGACGATTCATACGGGAGTCGCTGGGATAATTAGGTAAAAATAAATGCAGATTATGAGACCATGAAAGTGTTTTTTGACCTTGCGTGCATATTAGACTGTTGTTGGAGACCCTTACAACCAAGATATGACCCTATTTCATGTATAATATGGGCTCTTTAATACTGAACCATTTCACAGTATTCTATTTTTCTGAGGTTCCTAGGAATTTGGGGGTTTCATTAGTTGTCACCAAAATCATCAAAATTAAAGAAATAAACACTTGAAAAACATCAGTCTGTGTATAATGGTGTTCTGGATGTGTACATAAAACAAGTTTCACTTCTTGATTAGCGAAACAAATCAACCTTTTTCCATGCTTCAGGACCAGCAAAACCTGAAAATAAATTGGGCAGAGAGAAAGGAGCTGGATAGCTGAGGAGAGACTGAAGAGCGTCGGGCTTTTGCTGTGGATGCACCAAAATTGTGGAATGAGTTGCCATTGTATATTAGACAAGCCTCTTCTATTACTGTTTTAAATCTCTTCTTAAAACTCACATGTTCAATTTGGCTTTTATGTTGACATTTTACGTTTATTTATTTGTACTTTAAAGTTTGTTTTACTCCTTGTTGTCAGCATTTTGTTCAATTGTGTTGTTTTAAAGTGTTTATAAATAAATTGAATTGAATTGAATATATATCTGTAAATATATCTCAGCTGGAAACAAACTGTTGTGAGTATACTACAAAATATATATTTTCTACATTTTCTAAAGATTGGAGTATATACTGAAGTATGTGTTGGAAAAAAAACAAGGTAATAATTTTGAAATATGAACAAAAAAATATATAAATAAAACATCGTTAACTAAACCTAGAAGCTTAATTCATTCCAACTTGTTGCCAATATTATATATCTGGCCTTTTATATGAACTTGATGTTTTATTATATAAAAATTTTAAATAAACAAATAAAAATTAATAAAATCTCTACACTTAAAACAAAAGAAAATGATAAAACTTGAATAAAAATGAAAATTAAAGACAAAACTAATTCAAACTATTAATAAGAATACAATATTCTCTCAATGATACTAAAATAACAAAAAATAAATAAATAAATAAATAAAAATACTTTACTACACATACTACTTCAGGTTGTTAAAATGGCATGTTTAATCCAATGTTTCTACATCAATTATATCCACTGTTACTAGTTTTGTGTGTTCATTTTTAACAAAACAAAAAAAAAAGCGGTGTTAAAAAGCAGCACAAGGACTTCTGGGAAACCTTTTGAACAACGACTCAAACAAATCAGCTGTTTGCAAATCAGAAACTCACATCCCAGAATCCCAGCGTTACATCTCCACATCTATCACGGCACCAGGACTGATAAATCAACTTGTGTGGGACTTCCTTTACTCGACTTTAAATCAAACTACAAGCAAAAGTTTCCTCCAAGAACAAGGAAGAAAAGATCTATCACGTCCTAATAAATGTGAAGAAGCGCCACCGTCTGATTTTCCCAGCTCAGAACAAACAGTACCCTTTTTAAAATAATATAAAACAGAGGTGTTGAATGATAACAAAGATTGTGCCGATAGCGTCTAGCTTATGGGCGTGCAATTTCGGGCTCACGCTCTGATTTTCTCAAGCATCCGCTCATTCTTGCAGGAGCTGCTTTTAACAAATCACTATGACAGGAAGCCTCCTGACTACCAATTGAAACATGATGAATTCAGTCAGCCGGGCACTGATATTTGCTCAGCGCCTGTGACTGAGCGACTGGATGAAGAATCTCAACAGTTACAACTCGCGAGTCCGTGTTTTTGTCCTCTTAAATGAATAATTCCAAGTCCACTTCAACATCGAAACTCCAGTGATGCATGGATACAGCAATGCCAGAACAGAGAAGAGCCATTCGTCAGTGCAAAATGTTTTTCTCTGTAATCTCCCAGGAGTATTTAAAGAGATATTCACCCAAAAATGAAACTCAGTCATCATTTACTCACCCACGAGTGTTTCCAATCTAGGCTTCTGACAGTATCAGATTTTGTTGTTGTGATTATTTCACGGTATATGGTATTATCAAGATATTTACTGAAAAGTAAATTGACTATAGCAAAGCATTTCCCCTTTGTTTACACTTTTTTTTGGGAGGTTCGGGGAAGTTCTCGGTATCTAAAATTACTGATTTTATAGCATCTGTTTTTCAAAATTTGCAGCAATACTTGCGATACATCTCACCAAGCTTTTTTTTTGTTTGTTTTTAAAGGATGTCTAACAGATGTCAAATAGACGTTGAAACAGTCATCTTGGCCAAAACAAGGCTAAATTTGGGCTATCAGTGAAAATCTAATAGACATCCAAGATTAGGCCAAAACTGGTTCTGATTTATGGTTTCACTTTAATGTGTATTTGTATTGTGCAGTGAATGATGTGCATCCCGTGCTGCAAAAGTTACATGCTTTCAGTCATTTTCATGTGGAATTGAGCTTTGCAGAGCAACAAATGTGTACAACTGGATAGGGGCGGTATATGATGCAATAATCATCATCTCGATCAATGTTTTCTTATAATCGTTAGAAGGCAAAATTGAAATCAAAATGAATTGCACAGCCCTAATAGCAAGACAACAAAACTTGTCATAAAACTGTCATGAACATGATTATCATTAAGCCATTATAAATGTCATAAATTTTATAACAACTTCATTGATGTTTTTGTTGATTTTTATTTTTTTTTTACCTCAACAGTGGTACATGCTGAATTTGTCATTAAAATGTCATTAAATATTAATGGCACTCGTACAAATTATTTGACAGAGTAATGACACATTTTAATGACAAATACAGTGTGTTTCACTGAAAAATTGATCAGAAATATATTCATGATGCCCTTATAAATATAAATGTTTTATGAACACCCCTTACCGAAACCTGAATCTGCCTGTGAAACACTTTTGCCACTTTTACTATAATCAATACTGCCTATAATGTAAAAATAAAATAATAGTCAAGAAAGCTATTATGCACTGTAAATTCTCAAAAGGCTGAAGCAGTGTTATATAAGTATGAACACGTGTTTTATGAGTCTGGTCCACTGTGATATAAAAGTCTAAAAGATTTCCCCCTACGGAAATGTCTGAGTGGCGTTCATGCCGAGATCAAGATCTTTCATGAAACATTTAAAAATAACACCCAAAACTCCCTTCCTGCCCGAGAAATGGGATTTCACACTTTAAATAGGATTTGACACTTTCGGATACAAATGTTACTCGAGTCACTTTCTAGTCTGGTACCTGAGAAACACTACAGGGCATCGGCCAGTAAATTCAGACATGAATCAAATACTCTTTTTTTTATGTCCTTTCATCATCCTGCTTCGTTTAATGTGGATGTCAAACTTTGAGCTGCCGCACAGTGCCTGTATTTGCTGGGGAAATCACAAAATGCAAGGTAAAAAACACCTTTCACGCTTCAAATAAATGAAAACTAGGCCTGTAAAATTAACTATTCTATAAATAATGAAGTGAAAAAGACTGTTTTCAAAATATGAAGTTGTTTTTAAATAAATAATATAAAATACACAAAGTCAAAAATCTTCACAAATATAAAAAGTTTGATTAAATAAATAAATAAATAAATACATACATAAATACATCCATGCATAAAGTATTTACTATTAAACAAATTGCTGGAAAAAATGTATTGAAAAAAAATCCAAAAAATAAAGGTTTAATAAATAAATAACTAATTAAATAAATAAATACTTACCATTAAACAAATTGCAGGAAAAAATGTTGAAAAAGAAAGAGAAAATAAAAGTTCAACAAACAGACAAATAAAAAAATTAAGAATAGATAAAAAAATAAATAAATAAATAAATTATTTACCATTAAATAAATTGCAGGAAAAAAAATATATTGAAAAACAATCCAGAAAATAGAGGTTTAATAAATAAATTAATAAAATATTTACCATTAAACAAATTGCATAAAAATATAGTGAAAAAAAAATCCAAAAAATAAAGGTTTAATAAAAAAATAATTAATTAATTAAATAAATACTTACTATTAAACAAATTGCTGGAAAAAATTATTTGAAAAAGAAAGAGAAAATAAAAGTTCAACAAACAAACAATATATATATATATATATATATATATATATATATATATATATATATATATATATATATATATATATATATATATATATATATATATATATATATTTACCATTAAACAAATTGCAGGAAAAAAATATTGAAAAACAATCCAGAAAATAAAGATTTAATAAATAAATAAATAAAATGTTTACCATTAAACAAATTGCAGGAAAGAAATACCCGGAAAAAAAATGAAAATGAAAGTTAAATAAATAACTAAAATATTTCTCATTAAACAAATCATAGAAAAAAATATTGATGACAAAACTAAATAAATAAATAGATATTTACCATTAAAGAAATTGCATTGAATAAATACATTAATAATTTACAAAAACAAATTGCAGCGAATAAAAGTTAAACAAAATAAACATCTAAATAAAATATTTACCACTAAACAAAATGTAGGAAAAACAAATTGAATAGAAAATGAAAATAAACGTTAAACAAATAAATAGTTAAATAAAAAATAACTATTAAAAAATTACAAGAAATTATATTGAAAAAAAAAATTAAGAAAAGCAGCACAACTGTTTTCAATATTTATAATAATAGTATAACTAGTTTCTTTAGGACTAAATCAGCATATTATAATTGCACAATAATATTTTTTTCTCCATCAAATAAATGCAGCCTTGGACGGCAAGGTTAATTAATACATATATCAATAAAAGCCACTTTAAATGTTTAACATTGAAAGCTGTAGCAGAGCTCAAAGTTTGATAAGAAAAGTTTAAATAAATAGAAAACTCCTGTAAATCATATGATTCGTACAACTACTAATTGACATTTTTACAGTGTATTTCCATTGCCGAAAAAGCATTGTCTATAATAAAACTTGCTTGGTGTTCGCTGGGGAAATGAGGACATGCGCAGTAGGTTTGCTCCACGTCAGTCAGGCTAATAAACATTGAAAAACACCCAGCGGTACTGCAAGTTAATTAATAACGTGGTCTGTCTGTTCTGGTTTGAAATGAACTGTGTTGCCTCACAGGCCTGGGATTAGCTGTGGATAACGTTTCTTTTGATCAGGTTCTTCTGTGTTTAATAATGCATGTCTTAGCCTTATGCCCTAACCGCTGCATTAGACGCTGGTGCTCAAGGTAAGATCACCCTCATCTGAAACACTCGCCTGCCTCACGCTCTTCGTAAGATCAGAAGTTTGACTTTTTCATGTTTTGGTGGATCTGGAATTTTAAATGGAGCAGGGTTGATCTGCTCTGCTGAGATTCATCAATTAATTCTCTTTAAACGCATGACCAAAACATTTTTAAAATTGCAAAAATGCAGCTCAATGTATTATTCAAATTCTTGTGATCATTTATTTGGTTAGAAATTAATACTTTATTTAGGAAAATAGAATATATACATATATATATATATAAACATACACACACAAAGTTGAAGGCAGAATTATTATTATTACCATTTTTGTCCCAATTTCTATTTTTTTTTAAATATTTCTTTCAACACATTTCTAAACCTAATAGTTTTAATAACTTTTTTGTAATTACATTACATTCAGCACATTTAAAGGTTTAACTAAGTTAATTAGGTTTAGCTAGTGTAATTAGGCAACTCATTGTATGATGATGGTTTGTTCTGTAGAAAATTGGGAAATATATATTGCTTAAGGGGGCTAATAATTGTCATGATCGCCAGTGATCTAACCCTTATAGATTACTGGGATTTATTCACTTTCACCGGGACTAAAATCCTGTCACCATATGGACTACAACTCCCAACATGCACCTCGCACACATCGGTTTCTTTTTTATATTGATTACACACACACACACACGTTCATAACGGATTGTTATGAACTGATTACATGGATTTTAAAAACAGCACATACAAACTCATCAGGGCTGAGTCTTGTTTGCCTGTTTTAGTGAGCATTACAATGTTGTGTCAGACCATTGCTTTGTTTCGTTGTTTACATAGTTTGCCGCCTGAATCGATCTCTTTGCCTGTGACCCGACTACTCTTTTTGCTTTACCTGTATGTCCCCTACTGCTCCTGTATTTGACCTTTGCCTGCCTGATTATTCTCTGTTAATAAAGATATGCTGCAATTGGATCCCCACTTTGTTGTTGGTACAATATTATTGACGTTAAAATAGTTTTTAAAAATTGCTTTTATTCTAGCTAAAATAAAACAAATAAGACTTTCGCCGTGAAGAAAACTGTTCTTCTGGAACTAAATAAAGGGAATTATAATTTATAATTTGTGAAGGGTTACGTGACACTAAACTGGAGTGATTCCTTATTAGTAGTATAGTATTTTTTTATTAAATATTTGAAGCCTTTATGGCCAAGTCTATTAAAGAAGTCACACTTTGATAAACTATAGTTAAATCTTCAGAATTTTAAATTGTAGGAACAGAGATCAAGGTCTAATAGTCCAATCTGAACGCATATAAATAAATGTAACACATCTGTAAATCATGTGCAGTTAATTAACATGTTTTAGAGTTCCTTGTGATTGGTGGAAAAATGCTGCATAAAATGTAACTTGCATTATACTTTTGTTTCTTGAACTCTTTTATGAAATCGACATCAAATGTGCATCAAAAACAATAAAGTTATGCTTAAATTACATATTCCCAGGTGACCAATAAAATCTGATAGGCCAAAAGCTAAAAAACAAACTAACTAAACAGCATAGCCCAAGCTTACTGGA